>NC_056739.1:539759513-539952013 GCF_019279795.1 Protopterus annectens
AAACACTTCCCTTTAGGAAGATCAAAAAACAAGGAAAAATTGGTTATACAGAAACAATATAGAAGGATGGATGGCTAGATAGATAAATATACATGTATACAATCACCGTCGCAGATTGCTAGGTTCAGGTGGGATACCATTGTGCCCTGATGTTTTGCTTTTAGACAAAAGTAAAAAAAATGAAGCCAATTCATGTGCCATTCTATGTTTACTGTGTTTTAGACATGGATGCCAAGAAATTCATCTTGTGAACAGAAGTATTATGGTAAGAGAACCAATCACAGTTCTTAGTAGTACATGTCGATTCATCTGTTCCATGTACTATCGCTTAAGTCTTAGCAGAAAAACACAGGGTAGTAAGGGAAAGGGAAGAATGCAATCATGGAAGTATTGAACAGAGAAAACTATTAAGCAATTAAGACAAGAAGTGTCACTGTTAGACGAGTATAGAAGAGGGAACGGATAACAAAAATACTCAGAAAGATAGACATGATAAAAGCAATGCGCAGTATCAAAACAGATCGGGATCTATTGTGCACTATCACAAATAATAAACTAAAAATCTCAGCACAGGCAGAAAAACTTAGAAGATATGCAGATAAATATAAAGGAAAAGTACAAAATAAGCAGTTTATTGATGACACAAAAAAGCTTTATAGAGAATTGCAAAACAAGGCAAAAGGAATTGAAACACCACTGAAAAAGAAGAAATAGATACATTTTGGAGAAATATCTATGAAGATCCTGTGGAACATAACAAAGATGCTAAATGGATAGAAGTAAAAGAAAGACTAAGAAGTTCAAATGTAAAGGATATGAAATGGGATGAAGTAATGTAAGAAATTGAAACAAAGTTAAGAAACGCTCCTAACTGGAAAACCCCAGGTCCAGATGCAATAGCTAACTTCTGGCTAAAGGTATTAAGTATTAACATTTTTACATGAAGATTTAGCCACGAGTAAGAACTATTTATATGTACACCCTCAACAGACACCAGCCTGCTTAACAACAGGAAAAACAGTACTCCTTCTTAACAGTGAACCTGAAAGCTATCCTAAAATCTATAGGCTAATAACGTGCCTTCTGACGATGTATAAACTATACACTGGACTTGAAGCTGTCAGAGTTTATAGTCATTTAGAAGAAAACTCAATAGGATCATAGGAGATTACTAGGCTAACAGCCCCAGTGCCCTTACAGACTTAGTTAGGTTCAACCCATGTTCCAAAGGGTGTCTGGTTCAAGCAGATAAAATCAGCACCTATTGCCCCTGTCCAAGAGGGACAGAGGTGGAACCTGCAGAGTGAATTTCTGGTTACCCACCCAATCTTCCAAATTATGCTTAAATAGGGCCAATGAGGGGCGTTGTTTAACATGAATAGGAAGCTTGTTCCAAAGGTTCTAAAGGTGAGGCAAACTCTATGAGACAAATCTGTGTCTTCAGCAAGTTCTGTTGATGTCACATATCAGGTTAAGGGGCTTTGAGTGAGTGACCCATGTGCCATTTGAGTTGCAAATGTGCAGCATTCTCATTAAAGCTGCGTTAGAGATTGCTCTATATGCAAGACACAAGTCAATGTCACATATCAGGTTAAGGGCCTTTGAGTGAGTGACCCATGTGCAATTTGAGTTGCAAATGTGCAGTATTTTCATTAAAGCTGGGTTAGAGATTGCTCTATATGTAAGGCACAGGTCACCTCTGAGCAGTCTGTATGACACAGAGTGAAATGACAATGATTTCAGTCTGTCCACATAAGACAGATCTTGAAGACCCTGAATTTTCTTTGTAAGGAAACTTTGTGGTTTCTCCAATTGCTGCAGGTCTTTTGAAAGGAACATACCAAAGGGAGCATTGTACCTTATTATTGGCCTGATGAGGGAAGAGTACAGGGGCGTATAACCTCTTTTTTCTGCGCACAATGCCCTTACTTATGAGATGAGCAATATAAAATGCCCTTCTTACCACTGTGGAGATATGGAGATCAAAATTAAGGTTGCTGTCAAACTGTGTGCCCAGATCTCTCACCACTGTGCACTTGGGGTACTACTATTCATGTGGTAGTTTGCAGGAACATCACCCTTGCTGAAGGGGATGATAATGCATTATTTTTTAGATTAAGTTTAAGACCATGATTTTGGCACCAGTCATTAGTCTGCATAAGACTTTCTTGCAGGATGTTGATATTGCTAGGAGTTTCACTGATTGCTCCCAGTTTGCAGTCATCAGCAAACTTTGTCAGCCACAGTCCTTTTGTTTTAGCCTGTACTTTGGAAAAGTAGATTCTGAACAGTAGGGGTCTCAGAACTGATCCCTATGGAACACCACTAGTTACGGGTCAGCTGGAGGAGGTGGAGTCTCCTATTTTGACTGAATGAGTTCTATCAGTGAGACAGTTTTCACTCCACCTGACAATATATGAGCTGATACCCAACTGATGCCTGAGTGAGGAATTGCGTCAAAGGTCTTGGCTAAGTGTACATAGGCCATATGCACAGATTTGCCCTTATCTAGGGCTTTGATGACTGTCTTGAAGAAGTCCACCAAGTTCAACAGGCATGATCTCCCCTTGACAAAGCCAAACTAGGTGGCATCAAGCATTTGGAGATTTACTATATCTTTGTTAATAATGTCCATGATGATTCATTCCATGGCCTTGCAGATAAGGCTGGTCAGGCTAATGGGTCTGTAGTTCCTGGGGTCCATGAATGCACCCCCTTTTTGTAAAAGGATGACAGTAGATGTTTTCCATTCCACTGGGAGAAAGCCAGTGTTTAGGCTTTGATTGAAAAGTGTGCCCAATGATGCTAATTCCTGTTTTAACCCATGGAGAACACAGCCCAGGATGTTTTCTGGTCCCTCAGAGGCTGTGTTTTTGGCCTTGGAGAGGGCGTTTTAGACCTGCTCCTCAGAGATACTAGGTAGGGGACAGGTGTTAGGAATGCTTTAGGTTATATGTGACAGGGACAGTGGACTGATGTTTTCATTGAACCTGTCAGCCAGCAGGTTTGCTATATCCACAGGTTCTGCATATATAGTACCATTAACTATGAGTTCAGCACAAATCTAGGCCTTATTTTTGAGGTTATGGATGTAACTAAGGAACACCTTGTGGTTATCCTTAGTTAGGGAAGTTAATTTGGATTTGTAGTTAGCTTTAGAGGACTTCACTAGGAATCTTATTTGCTTGTTTAAGTTGAGGAGAGAATGTTTCCAGTTTTCAGACTGTTCCTTCCTACTCTTAAGACAGCAATTTATTTCTCCTGTTGTATAGCCTGCTAATGGCAGTTGTCCACCAGGCAGGTTTGTTTTTCCCTGAAGATCTTGCTTTAGTTCTTTCAGGTATGGCAGAGTCAATGCAATTGTACAGGTGCTTGTATAAAGCATTGGTATATAACTCAGCATAGGTGTCTGTTCCATCAGTGGGGGGAGGGTCCATGAAGTTATTTATGCTGTCATGTAAGAGGTTGTAATTGGCCTTGGAGAAGTTTTTTTAGTCTAGTTGTTGCTTAGGGGTTGGGTCTTGTGTTATAGTTACTCCTAGCAAGACTGATTTGTGGTCAGATCTCACCAGAGATGACCACACACTTGAGGTGGTGCAGCTGTCCCCATGTTGGTGAGCACCAGATCCAGGATGATTGAGCCCCTTGTGGTTATGCCAACCAGCTGGTCCAGGGCATTGGAGTTAACAAAGACCAGGAACATTTGGGCAAGTGAGATAGAATGGTTTACCTTCATTTAGTTGAAAGTTAACATGCGATCGCGCTATTATACAACTTATTTTAGCAAATTTCAGAATGAGTACGAATTACAATGTAAAACATGTATAGTGGAAGATCCAATTCGATCATTTTGAAACTGCAGCACAACACTGACACTTAGAAGACATTTCCTAATGTCTCCAAACATCATTATGCAGGGAGGAAAGCTATTCTGCACCCCCCCACACCCCTGGTACTTTAATATACTAACTTTGAGATCACACTACAGTGAAGGAAAGGGTACATATCCTGATCCCCACTATAGTGTAATCTGCACCAAGAATGCCGACTTCAAATGAGTGAATGCACACTGGCATTTTCTCATTTGAATTCACAACAATGGAATTCAACATTCCCAAATCTTGCCGTTGTACTTTCACACTTTGGTGCATCATATAATGGACTCCCGACTAAATGAAGGTGAACAGGTAGAACATGTATAATTTACCCAGTCAATGGATGGGTAATTAAAGTCACCCAAAACCAGGGTGTTTGGTTGTATCTTGATTGACTCAAGTAGATCCAAGTAGGCTGAGTGGATGTCCTGATTCATGGAGGGTGTCCTATATTTGCATCTGAAGTAATTCAAGGGACCCGTGCTGTTTAACCAATCTAGAGGTGTATTTATCTTTAATGAATATTGATACACCACCTCCTTTAGTTCTCATGCCTTCAGTTTTTTGGTTTAAATGTGTGGAAGTAAATGTAACCTGGTATAGCTGTGGTGCTCTCTGCAGCCTTAAACAAGGTTTCAGTGACTGCACAAATGTCAGCATCTTCCAAGGTGAGGACTGCTTCCACTGAGTGCAGTTTCTGGTTTAGACTCCTAGCATTTAGCAGCATAAACATGAGGTTGTTTTTAGAGGTTATTTTATGTTGGGAATTTTGCTCTTGTGACATTGCGTAAAAAGGCATTGTGGGGCTGGCCTTAGCCAAAAGAACCAAAATCCCAGGGGTGACAGATGAAGACCAGCTCTGGCAAAGCATCGAGGTCTGTTGACCATGTCATCCCAGGCTGATAGATACTGGATCCCCTTTGAATGACACCAGAAACTAAGCCAATCATGGAAGTCAATAATTTTTTGTTTGTATTGAGGTATCACCCTAAGCAAAGGTAAAATGCTGCTTAAGGCTAGAGGCATACCTACCTGAAACACATAATCAGAGAGCTCAGTCATCTCTCTCTCTTCATGTAGTCCATTCAGGTATGTCTCAAGCCATTCACATGGACATGGACTATGATGGAGTTAAAACAGTGCCTGTTGTTGAGAGACTTAAGTGCATGTGTGATGTAGCACATCCTGGCACCTGACAGACAGATGACCGTGACTTTTTTTCTTATCCAGCCTTGTGACAAAGGGAGATACTGCCAGCACAGCTATCGGGAATGTTGTAAATTATTATATGTCATTTGTGAATATCAACATGATTTATAAGATGCTTGTGTTACAAATGTGTTAGAACTATATGTCATGTATATGTACAGACATGTGTGTTAAAAGGGTATTTTATAAAGTGTTGTGCTTAAAATGTAACCACAGTGTGCCCTACTGGAATAGAACAAAAATGTACATGTACTATTGTAACTGTTTAAATGTATATATTCTAACAGTGGAAACTGGAATACAGGAGTTTAACTTCAGAAAAATAGCTGAAATGAAATTACTTTATACGCCAGACCAGAGACATAATATCTGTGCAGGGAAGCTTTCTGTACTGCCTTTGGAGTGAAGTAATTAATAACGCTGAAAGTACAAAGGAATGCAATTGTTTTATGACTTCCAACATCTGCTAAAGATCTGAGGTCTATGTATTTTAACAGGTCTAAATACTGCTAGCTTCCAGCAGTGGGGGTTTCAAAAAATATGATGTAATTCTGCAAGCTATCCCAGCAGTAATATTTGAGATATTAATTTGAGAACTCTCTGAAAGAGACAGAGCATTCTGTATTCTGTCTTGGACCTGACAACAAGAAGAACCATTCTCTAGACATCTGCCTTGCTCTGTAAATTTCTAGTGTATAGTTACTCTCTCTTAGATATAGTCAAGAATAGTAAAGCTTAGTTTAGATATTTTTTATTAACTTGAGACTGTCCTGTAATGTTGTTTTAAATATTCCCTGTGGTTTCGAACTCTGATATCAGTCACTGTGAATATATACTGAGTATTTTCTTGTTCTTTTATTATTTATTATTAAATATATTTAAACCTTTCATTGTGGCTGATCTGTCTAGAGATATTTAAGCTTTGAGAGTACTTGTATATTTATTTGGTGACATTGTGTGGGCCACTCATAATAACCTTGCTCTTGGTCAAACTACCATTTGTATTAATATTAATATTACACAGTAAGATTGGACATCCTTTATTAAGGGCCTTAAAGTAGCTGATAAGGAGTTGGCTGCTGGCAGTGATAACTACCTTATAGTCTGGGCAAAATGGGGGTATAGCTAGTAAACCTGTGACAGCCTTTGCCAGGTGTGTGTCTGTAAATCAAACCTCAAAGACTGTGTATGTCAGCTACTTGGGCAAGGACACAAAGCACTGGTTGGACATAGAGGGTGCTGGAGATCTTGGCTTGGCCACTCAGCTGAGATCACAACTCTATAGCTGTGCCAGTGGGGAGTCTTATTGTGGATCTGGAGAAAGAGGGAGAAACCAGCCCTGGACTGACTGTGGTCTCTGTGTGCTCTTAAGGGAAATTGCACTTGATGTAGAGAGCTGCATCTGGAAATACTGTGTGTGTACCTGTCATCATCCCAGTGTATGTCCCCCACTGTTGCCAGTGGTGAGGACTGAGGCTCTTTGTTTACTGGTCCAGTGGTGAGTCATCACAGTATTGGTTGGCAGTGGTAGGATAGTCACATATTGGGATTCAGTGGTGTGGATACTGAACTCCTGTAGCCTTTAAACAGTAGTCACTAAAGAAGGTGTTTGTACTCTCAAGCAGCCACACAGTAGACATTCAGAGTTTCATATCACAAAGGTTTTATTTATTTTATTGTTAACATACGTAGTCAGGAAGAACAGGTAAGGATGCCAGCAGGGGAAAATGGCAAGCTGACAAGGAGCCAGTTAACTGAGATGTGGTAAGACAAAGGACTGGTGCATGCCAACCTGACTAAAGCAGAAATGATTGCAGACTTAGTCATAGCTGCATCACAGATCAGCAACCAGGAGAACAGCCAGACTGGCCTTGGGTTGTACAACTCTCAGAAAATGGACAGTTCAAACTTTCCACAGAGGACCTAAAAATCCATCTGAATTCAAAGAGACTTGAACTGGAGGGCAAACGGTTAGAAATAGAATCAGCAGAGAGACTGTGGCATTTAGAGGGTGAAGAAAATGAGAAACTGCGGGATTTAGAGGCTGAAGAAATGAGAAATTGTGGCGTTTGGAGGCTGAAGAAAAGGAAAAACAGACAAAAATGGAATTAGAATCAGCAGACAGACTGTGATGTCTGGAAGCTGAAGAAAATGAGAGGCAGAGGCAACATGAAAAGGAAATGTTGACTCCTCACCAGGTTCATGGAGGTAATGGGGAAGGGAATAACCAAACCCCAAAAGCAATACAGGTCAGTAAATTTCTTCCAGAAATTATAGAGGGTGATAATTTTGATAGTTTTATTCATATATTTGTAAGGATTTGTAAACAGTATAATGTTGACCAATGGCTCTGAGTACAGTTCCTGACCCTCCTTACTCCATGGTAAAGCTGTAACTGCTGTTTCTAAATTGTCTTATACTGATTACTTAAATTATAATAATTTAAAACATTCTAATAAACAATTTTTAACTTAACACCTGAAGCTTATAGAAACAATTTTGTGAGCATAAATACAAGGCAGATGGAAGTGTGTGTGTGTGTGTGTGTGTGTGTGTGTGTGTGTGTGTGTGTGTGTGTGTGTGTGTGTGTGTGTGTGTGTGTGTGTGTTTATATTGCTGAGTTAAGCATTTATTTTCATAAGTGGGTGAGTGGGTGTCAAGTCCCCACTTTTGAAGGGCTGGACGACCTTTTAGTGAAGAACAAGCCCTTAGTACTTTGCCTGAGGACATGAAAATCTGCTTGGCAGATAAGGAATGCAATACCGCAGATGAGCTGGGGGAAAAAGGAAGACCTATACTTAGCAAGCAGGGCATCACTGCACAAGAACGGTATAAGCAGTGCTGCTCATGGATCTAAGGGAACCCATGGTGGGCAGCCTAAACAACCCCAACAGAGTCCACCAGTAACTGGGGAAGCCAGTAGTCCAAGTACATGGCCAGGATCAAGGGTTAAATGTTTTAAATGTAAACAGTGGGGCAATGTAGCATATAGATGTCCACAGAGGCAATATGGGGAACAAAAGGTGGGAGAGCCAGTAAGTGGGAATTACAGAATACCATTAGTAAGTTGTCTGGAGACAAGGGTACCAAACAACCACAAGAGGTTATATCTTATCTTCGTAAATGGGAAACAGGCCACTGCTAAGAGAGACACAGCCTCTGACCTAACCAGTGTGAAGCCTGCAATGGTTAAAGAGGAGCATTACTTGCTTGGGCAGTCTACTCCAGTCAGAGCTTTAGGAGGGACCCCATTCCAAATACTTTTGGCTAGAGTTCATCTTGATTAGGAGGGTGGAAAAGGAAGCAAAAGTAGGTGTGTTTGAGGATATCCCTGCAGATGTCCTGATAAGGAATGATTTTGATAATACAGTACATTGTCTGCATGAGGTTACACTCAGTCAGGCTATCAGGCTTGGAAACAGGCATGTGGGTCTGGTAGCCTGGGGGGCCCAGACAGATTGGAGTCTGGACATTTGAAGCCAGGACTGGTGAGGTGGCTACTTCAGAGAGGGAGCTACCCTGTAGCAGTGAGACTGAAGGTGGGCCACTGCCGCTAGTGGGTACTGATGTTCCCTTTTACAGAGTGACTGCAAGGACAGAGATGAGTAGTAGTACCCAGGCTGACAGTGAGGCACCACTGTCACAAAATACCAGACTTCCTGTGGAAGGTAAGCTGGGAAGGATTACAAAGAGAGAGTTGAGACAGGCTCAGCTCTCAGACCCTACATTACAAGGCTTGAGGGAGGTAGTCAGGGAGGTGCCTGATTCTCAAGGGAAAGGGGAATCTGTATACTGGGAGAGAGAGGGAACCCCTGAGGGAGGGCTAGAGGGTGAGAGAATCCAGCAGTTGGTAGTACCCAGAGCCTACCATCTGGCATTTCTAGCCATAGCCCATGGCATTCCCTTGGCAGGTCATATGGGCATAAAGTGCACCAAGACGATGTATTATGCAGAACTTTGATTGGCCTGGGATTTCCAGGGATGTAACAGGGTACTGCATAACCTGTGAGCAGTACCAGAAAGTAGGCAAGGCAGGAAACAAGGTGAAAGCTCCTTTGACACCTTTGCCTGTGATTGAGGAGCCATTTCAGAGGCTAGCTATGGATAGTGTGCTGCCTCTGAGTGCCCCACTTTCCATAGGAAAGAAGTATATCCTAGTGGTAGTAGATTATGCTGCCAGGTACCCTGAGGTGCTGGCTCTGTCTTTCATCAAGGCAGAAAAGGTGGCAAATTCTTTGTTAGAGATTTTCAGCAGGATAGGTTTCCCAAAAGAAATACTGACTGACAGAGGTGCCAATTTCATATCAGACTTGCTGGCTTGTCTGTGGATGCACTGTGGGGTGAAGCACCTAAAGACCACCCCCTACCACCCCCAGACTAATGGTCTGGTGGATAGGTTAAACTCTACACTAAAGGTCATGCTATGGGCATTTGCAGAACAGTTTAAGAGGTAGTGGGACAAATATTTACCCCATATGTTGTTCACTTACAGAGAGGTGCCCCAGAAATCCACAGGTTTTTCACATTTTGAGTTGCTGTAATGGGCACAGGGTGAGGTGATCTCTAGATTTGATATGTGATGAGTGGGAGGGTGAGTGTGAATCCCACAAGGAGTCTTTTGTGGCATATGTCCTAAACCTCAAGACAAGGCTCAGGGAACTCATGGGCATGGCCCAGAAGAACCTGGCAGAAGCCCAATAGCACAAAAAATGTCTGGTATGGCAGGAGTGTTCATGTGTTTCAGAAAATACAAAACATTGGCTGTTCTTTCACTTATTATATTTGTTTTAATTTTGTTCTTTAAAATGATGCAAAGTGAGTTTGACACCATCCAGTTATGCTGTGGGGCAGCAGGTTTTGGTTTTCATATCTGTCAAACACAACAAGCTACATCCAGCTTGGGAGGGACCTTTCAAAGTGGTAAGGAAGATCAGTGCTGTTGACAACATGGTAGAACTGCTAGGCAGAAGATAGGGGCAGAAATTGCACCATGTTACACCATCAACATTACCTTGATAGGGAGGCCCTTGTGCTAAGTATTTGCAGGAGGAGGTAGGAAGAGTCTAAGGAGGATCTATGGCTACATCGAGTCAGCCAGCAAAATCCCAAGTTACTAAGGTGGAGCCTAGGGTTGCAGGCATATGCTATGACAGTGAGACTGTCCTGCAATGTTCTTTTACATACTTCTTGTGATTTTGAACTCTGATATCATTCACTGTGAATATATATTGAGTATTTTCTTATACTTTTATTATTTATTATTAAATATATTTAAACATTTCATTGTGGCTGATGTTTCTAGAGATATTTAAGTTGTGAGAGTACTTGCATATTTATTTGGTGACACTGTGTGGGCCACTCCTTATAGCCTTGCTCTTGATCAAATTACCATTTTTATTAATATTAGTATTACACAGTAAGATTGGACACCCGCCCTTTGTTAAGGGTGTTAAAGTAGCTGATAAGGAGTTGGCTGCTGACAGTGATGACTACTTTGTAGTCTGGGAAAAAGGGGGCATAGCAAATACATCTGTGCCAACCTTTCCCGTGTGTGTGTGTGTGTGTGTGTGTGTGTGTGTGTGTGTGTGTGTGTGTGTAAATCAAACCTCAAAGAGTGTGTGTGTCAGCTACTTGGGTAGGGACATGAAGCACTGGTTGGACAGAGAAGGTAATTGAGGTCTTGGCTTGGCCACTCAGTTGAGATCTCAACTCTATAGCTGTGCCATTGAGGAGTCTTTTTGTGGATCTGGAGAAACAGGGAGAACAGCCCCAGACTGACTGTGGTCTCTGTGTTCTCTTAAGGGAAATTGCACTTGATGCAGAGAGCTGCACCTGGAAATACTGTGTGTGTACCTGTCATCCTCTCAGTGAACATCCCCACTGTTGCCAGTGGTGAGGATTGAGGATCCTTGATTGCTGGACCAGTGTTGGGTTGTCACAATCCTGGTGAGAGGGACATCTGTGTGTCTCACAACTGAGTCACTTACGACTAAAATGTTTGTTTTTGTGTTATACCTTAGCGGCTTAACTGGTGAGACACTGGTGTGTGATATATTATGTGTACTATGTTATGCAGAGGATGTATTATGTGAATTGTGCTTGTGTATGTGAGGTCTCAGATGTTTAGGTAAGCTTTTGGTAAGGACCTCTACATATGTAGGTTTATGCATTGTTGGTTTTGTAAATGCAGGAGGTGAGGTGTGCATGCTGACAACCTGCTTAGTATCAAATGAACTGACTGGTGAGTGAGAGTGTATGGATTCTAGGTTCTTGATATAGATGCATCTCTCAAATAATGAATTTGTGTGGACTAAAGAAGTGGGTTATCAGTGCACATGAGGCAATTGATACATTGCCTCAGAATGGCCATGTCGACCAGGCTGGCTGTAGAAACTGTAGGAAATTGTCTGTCCAGAATTCTAGTTAAGTTGATTTGGTCAGAAAACAGGAAGAGGACAGGAAGGATCAGGTAAATTATAGGACAGGAAAACTGGGCAAAAAATAAGAAGGGCTAGTGGATGGGATCTGAGCTGGTACCTCAGGAGCTTCACTGAATGTATCACCTGTCAGTTAGGGACAATCACAAGAACTCACCAATGGAGCACCATCAGAGTACTAAGGGGAAAATTTGCAATCATGGCAATAGAACAAAAGGGACGTATGGAACAAAAGATCATTTGCTTTAAATAAAGTTATAATGGAGAACTGTAAAAAAGGGGAAAAATCTAAGTATGATATGTATAGACTGCAAAAAAAATCTAACAGTATCCCACATTCATGTTTAAAATAGTGCTTAAAATGTATAACATACACCCTACACTAATTGATTACATTACAGCAACCATGAAACAGTGGCAAACCACTTTGCAGTTAAGCCATGATAAAAGACAGATTATTCCAGGGATAAAAATTCAAAGGGGGGTATTTCAGCATGACAATGTCACTGCTGCTCATTTCTCTTGCCCTTAACCCATTAAGCTGTCTGCTTAACAGATTAGGCCATAGCTACAATTTGGACCCCAGAAAACAACAAAGTGTAAAGAAATCTTCTTTTTGTAGATATTTAAAACTGTATATTTCATTAAATGAGGAACTGAAAGCACAACTGCAAGTGGTCAAAACTTTTTCAGATGATATAAGAATGTCTTTTGGTCTTGATAAATGTGCAAAAGCAGGCTTTAAAGCAGAAAAACTGCAGCACCAAGAAAACATCAGTTTGGGACAGGAATGTGATATAAAAGAACTTGAGCAAGAGAGAGAGTGTATATATAATTAGGAATTTTTGAGGGATAAACAAAACACTAACAAATGTGAATAAAACTCAGTAAATAATATTTTAGAATACTAAAATTAGTACTGAAAACAGCACTGACATCTAGGAACAAAGTCCAAGCTATAAACCAGTTTTCTCTTCCTGATCTAACTTAGAGTTTTGATGTGATTGACTGGCCCTAAAAGGTGCTGGATAGTTTAGACAGGGAAAAAAAAGAAGGATGCTGCAGGCTCATCAAATGATTTGTAAAAATCAGTGCATGCCAAAATTATTACTGCATACATATCGGCTGACCTCAAAAGACCCAAACATAGTGAAAGTTTTGAAACATTAGGAGAATAAGTCTAAAATTAATTCCCTGCTTAGTTTAGCAGAAGCATATTGGCATCAAGCTGGAATGAAAATCAAACCAGATGTAGATAAAAAAATTAGGCAGCAACTGAATGTGCCAAAAAAACAAAACAAAAGAAAAACTATAAGGTGAAGGACCAGATGAGAAGACAAGAAATTTGAAAAATGCATAAATATTGTTGTAAGTATAGAAAATTCTTCAACAACCTCATGTTGATCAGGATCAAATACAGGAATGGTTAAGGAGAGGTGAATTTAAACCAAAAGACAAACATTTAATACTGGCAGCCCAAGATAGTGGACTATGTACACATTGGTTTACAAAGTCTATTGAATATGTGGGAGAAACAGACAAATGTAGGTTTTGTAAAACAGAACTGGAAACAGTCACACATCTTGTTGCTGGTCGTGATATACTAATGGCACAAGGACTGTATACTGAAAAGCATAATAATGCGACAAGACTGTTGCATTGGAGAATGCGCAAACATTGTAATATTGAGGTGGCTGAAAAACACTGTTGACATGAGCCACAAAGCATCATAGAAACTGATGAAGTTTATATCACATGGGATCATCCATTACTGACAGTTCAGAAAAATAGATCTGCGAAAACCAGATATAGTAGTCCATGAAAAGAAGACAAAAGTAGCATTGATCATTGAAATTGCTATACCCAGTTGTTGCTCTTCTTATGTGCATTCAGAAGAAGTTGAGGCTTGGGTGTTCGTTTAAGTAGTTTATTGCATACAAAAACATCAGGATGGATGTCAGGAACATTGAACTTAAATGAACTGACTGACTACATACTTGCATGCTCTCACTCTGGCTGCTCACTCAAAATGGCACTCTAGCTTGCATGTGATCACAACTTATATGTACATGCTGACTCACTGGAAAGCTTCTTAAAGGTATATCACACATGCTGATCTACATCCTCCCTCTTTACTCTTAACTTACCTCTTTACCTCTTCTGCTTAATATTACAATCATTTAACTAGTTGGTAACTTTTACTTATACAAATTTGTACATATCATGTGTCTGCACACTTTTTCAACTATTGTATAGTACTAATTCTTTTGTGAATATTGCTTGCATATTCTAGTTGTTTTATACTTTATGTACTGTTTTATATGTTTTGTGCTTTTATTTTGTGAAGCTTTTCTCCCCGGGCCTCCATTGAAAATGGGTTCTCTTGGCTCAGTGGCCCTTTCTGGTAAACAAATGCCAATAAATAAATAAATAAGTTGGCTGAAATCTGGAATGAACTTGTCTAGATAGTTGACCATGCCAAGATAACATTGTAGGGGTTGAACATTGTCTGGAGCTGACATCTCGAGAATTGCTATTTGCTTGGAAGGATCTGGTCGCAAGCCTGAACTGGTAAAACCAACATAAGTAACTTCTCATAGCCTGAATTTGCACTTCTGAGGATTCAGCTTAAGATTCACTTCACATGCTCTTTCCAGAACTTTTTTGAGGTTTCTGTCATGTTCAACTTCACCATTGACTCCTACAAGAATATCATCTACTATAATAGCACAGAGATAGCCTGAAAAAAATTGGCTCCATCTCATGCTGAAAGACTTCACTGGCAAATGTATTCTAAATGGCATTCTCAGAAATCTATATCTTCCAAATAATGTACCAAATGTGGTTAATAATGAAGATTTTCGGTCAAGGAAAATTTGCCAAAACAAACTCTTTGCATCTAAGACAGAAAAAACAGTGGTGTTTGGCATGAGGGCAGCAACTTCTTCGACTGTGCACATTGGATAATGAAGTCTTTTTAATGCTTTGTTCTGATCTGTTGGATCTATACATATTCTGATATCATATGAGCTTATCATATGAGCTATTACCATGGAGGATACTCATTCAGTAGGTTCTTCAACTGGACAAATTACACCTAGCTGCACCATTGTATCTAGCTTAGCTTTGACTCTGCTCTGCATAGCTACTAGAACTTTCCATGCTGGTCTGATAACTGGGCTGACCTCTGGGTCTAACTTCATGGAGTACACAACTGATAGTTTGCCTAGTTTGTCTTCATAAATATCAGCATACTCTGAAAAACTAGTATGGGTGAAATTTGAGCTGTTGTCATGCAGGTTTACACAGTGAACTTCTTTATTAAGTGAAAGCAGTCCTATTTTCAAACTGTCTCTGAGGCCTAATAATGACTGCACATGTCTCTTGACAATGAAAAATTGCAAGTCATAGCTGTTCCTATCAGAATAACATGAAAGCACTACTGAGCCTTCGGTTTGAGTTTCTTCACCACCATAAGTAACAAGGTTCCCGCACTTTGTCAAATCAAGATGTTCTGCAGCTTTTACTGTAGCAAACATTTTTGATGACATAACATTGCACTTTAAGCCAGTATCTACTTTGAGCTCTACAGGACTCCCATTAATCCAAACAGTACAAACGATTTTGTTCTTAGACTACAAATTTACTGCATTGACTACTTCACCAAGACACACCATCAACATAAAAAGTAGGGTCACAGTTTCCTAAACTGATCAACTTTCCTCTTGGAATGCCCTCTTTTAATAAAATAAGTGCTTTATATGATTTACAAAACCTTTTGAAATGATTCCACTTATTGCAAGAATGGCACTGCTGAGCAAAAGCTAAGCACTTTTCTCTTTTGGGTTCATGATTTCCACCACAATTACAGCATTTGATTATCAAGCTGGGTGGGGGCGCATGTTTTGACTTTGCTGACTCACCCTTATGCTTTACTGAGCATGCTCTGGAATTTGCTGAAAAGACTTGGGGTATCCCAGGGACTGCTACAGGACCTGCAGTAGCTGCCAAGTCCTTGTGCCTGTTTCTTTTAACCATGTGCTGCATACTATCAATATGAGCTTTGTCACTGTGCCTTCCACAGCTATTCTCATTTGTAAGCATACTTGTGTGCCTTTCTATAAGCTTGTATATCTGACAAATCTCAATGACTTTATTTAACATTAAATCACTGTCCCGAGGCAAAATCTTTGTCATTATTAATACCACACAGAAGCCTGCCCTTTATCAACTCATCTCTCAAATCACCATGTTTGCATGTTTTAGTCTTATTTCTCAAGTCACTTATATATGCTGCAAAAGTTTCACCAGGCTTTTAAGTGCCTTTCCATTGTAATATTCATTTGGGGGTTGCACATTTCTCTAAATGTATGTTTCAAGCACTCAGGGTCTTCCGCTGTTTTAGCTGTTAGCACTATTTGGTGGTCTTCTTGCTTACCTGCAAACACAGCAGGTGCATACCCAAATGAATGCCCTCTTTCAATCACCTCTAAACCAGCTAAATTAAGCAGAATAAATGTGAACCAGCTAAATTAAGCAGAATAACTGCTTTTGTACATGTGTCTTTGTCAGAAAAAGCAGCCTGTATGAAAACATTGTATTTCTGCTCAAACACTCTCCATTTTTCTGTAATATTGTTATTAAACACAAATGGTGCATATCTGTGAAATCCTTCTGCCATGCCCACAGATTATAGTAAAACACAATGCAAAATGGCCCTTGTAATTATGTATGAACATTCACACACACCAGGTAGTTGAAATAATATTCAAAAGCACAATAAAATCTTCAAAAGACTGTACTCTGCAAAATATTCTTTGAAATAAATGTACTTTGCAAAATAATTGTACTGTAATACTACACACACTTGCAAATACTTTGCACACTTCAGATATTTTGAATAGCTTTAGTTAATACGAAAAAATATCACATAGTGAAAAAATATGGTTATTTTCCTTGTTTTTGTACATTTTATGTGATTTGGATATTGTTTCAATATTTTCATATTTATTTCAAATAGTTTTATTAATATGCCACAATTTCAGACATGTCTTTTAATAAGAAATGTGTTTTGAGCATTCTGAGTACTTCATTTGATATTTATAGGGAAAGAAATAATTTAAGAAAATTTTAGTACCTGGAATTTGTTTCTGACCTATTTTGCGAGTCGTTTGATCAGTAGGGATGATCCACCCCCATATATTCCTCCAACTTTAACCAGTTGCCTGCTGTCTGTAACTCTGGATCCCATTCTGACACCATGTTGCTCTTCTTATGTACATTAAGAAGATGTTGAGGCTTGGGTGCTCGTTTAAGTAGTTTATTGTATACAAATATATCAGGATGCATGGCAGGAACATTGAACTGTATTAAAACTGCATGGGCCATTTGAGTTCTGTTGATTGGCTTATGACTTTTTAAAAGTAGTATATATAGTTATATGCATGTCAGTTAATGGTAGGATCTGATGAAGGAAATTGTTTTCTGAAAGCGCTTATCCTGTTACTAATAAATTATATTATGCTTTTTGTCATGGTGACCCTGCTGCTGTTTGTATATTTTTTTTACATTTTCTACAGAAGGGTCTTTGGTTCCTGCAGTGTTGTGTTTTGCTGTTATACTGAGTGATAGAGTTGTAAGGAGCCCTCTGCATATGGAGAATTAAACAGTTTGTGATCTAGTTGCTATTTGCAGATTAATTGGCAATGTCTTCACTCTTAATACAACAATGCCGTGACTAATAATATTAAAGGCCTTTAATAAAGTTTTACGTAGTTCACTGTTAGTAGGCCCTCATGAGATGATTTACTCTCCATCATAAAAACCTATTAGGTTTGCCATAGTAACTAAACTGTTAACTTCCAAGGTTTATCCATTCCAGAAAGAGAAAATATGATAGAACTTGTTAGTAATCTTTAAAAGTATTTCTCAGTAATGCTTGCTATAGTAATAGGACAATAGTTATAATTACCTTTCTTTTCGCCTCTGTTCTGAATGGGAGTCATCTACAGAGGTTTCCAGTTTGAGTGTACAAATCCTTGCAGGGTTGAATTATTTCATACGTTATGAAGGACAGGACAGACTAAGTCTAAATTCATGGATTGTCTTGCCTGGGACACCATCTATGCCTATACAAGAATTAGATTTAACTTTGCAGAGTATTTAGTACACCTAAAGTTCTGAGCAAACCACAGCAAAAACTTCAGTTAGATCCATGTAATCTTATCCAGTTTTTGCTACAGAAGACAACCGGCTAGACTGACAAGACCTAACATTTTATGGTAGCAGTTCACTTTGCCAAATAGTTTCTTGATAGAGTTAACTGATGCATCTTTTATCAAATGTTAGTTGTTTTGAATGGTAGATTTATTGAAGTCAGGAGTGCTAAATATCTTAGTGTTGGTGAATTGCTTTTGGTTACTGTAAGTGGGAGTGTTTGTGTTATTGCCAAAACTTTCAGATGTACCAAGAGTTTTAGCATTATGAGTGTGAATCTGTGTGTGAGTGTTTTAAGAGTTAGGATTAGGATAAGGGGATAGGTTTAGTTTACTGCTTGATTTGGGGTATATACAATGTGAGAGTATCTTATAGTAATATAGTTAGAGAAAATGTTTTTGAAAGTTTATGTACAAGGTTGGGGATAGGTTTGGTACACAAATAAGGTGGCACAATAGGATTTGGCAATGCTGACAGTCTCTTAAAAATTCCATTACCAGCAATCACTCCTGAATTAACAATAGGTATGACAAAGTTCAAAGTTTAAACTGTCTTATAGAAGTTCATTTTCAGGAAATTCCAATAAATATATTTCTAGCTGAAATAACAGCTAGAAAAGAAATGTCAAGGAACTATCTGGGGTATTAAACTTAGGATAGAAAGCTACCTGTATTAAGCACATTAAGACTGAAAATCACAGAAGAATGTTGCAATCTTTGAAGAAAAGGAGTTACAATACCGAGGAAACTAGCAAAACTACTTCACGGAGGACTGCATGTTGCACATCCTTCAAAAGTTATATCCCTAGACTGTTTGTTTAAGGAATACATACTGTGTCAAATAGAATAAAAGATGCCTATACAAGTGTCACTGCATGCATGGGAATTTCCAGAAGTCTTCTAGAAGAGTGGCTTGCCTATTGATTTTGTCGGTCCCATTAAACAGTTATTGTACATGTAATCTGGAAAGCCAAAAGCTCTCCCTCATCACAGAGCTGTAAGACTAGAATTTCTTACCTATATGATGTAAGAGAATTTGGAGCCTTTCAACTGGTTGATAGATACTTGGTTCAAGGGAATATATGACTAGATTAGGTCCACTTAATTATGTTGAAAACTGAAGATACATATTCAAAATCATTAGCAGTTTGTATGAATAGGATTAAACTACAAGTGGCAATAAAGTACACCGAGAAGTTTCTTTACTGGTTACCAAACTTCTTTTGTACTTTATGTTAACAGTGAATCCCAAATAATGTCAGGAAAAAAGGTCCAATGACAAATGCATTGGCAAGACAACACCGTCTTTTAAAAACTAATTTTACAAATCCCTCAATGATGTCCTAGCCTATGTGTATGAAAAACAGTTAGCACTTAATGTTTATTTATTTATTATTTATTTAATAAATAAATAATAAAAAAGTACATCTACACTTTAATTTGGGTGATTTGAAAAGGTACAAATAGTACCAGAAAGGTGTTCTACTAATTTATAAAACAGCAAAGATAGTATCCATGCTGCAAACAAAGGAGGTTTTGCAGTTTTTTGGATGCCACAGCATTTAAACAGATGCATATGCCCAGCTTAATAACAGGAGCTTTTATCCAATGAAGGCAATAGATCGCACCCAAACATATGAATCCTCTGTTAATGGCTTCCTTAAACTTGCCACTGAAGGCATTTTTATTTCACAGGTGACATGGAATATGGCAGCACTTGATCATAAAATCCATTATTTTTATATTCTGCCTTAAGTACGTGAAGACCCCAAATCCCACTGGTAGACCCATGTTATATGACAGAACCTCTTACTGAATCTCTCACAATGTACTTTATACCATTACTGAAATGGCTGAGAGATAGAATCCAGGAAACAGAATTATTACAACATATGCAGGGATATTCAGATAGATGGTCTGTGTGCACTTTGGATGCAAAGTCACCTTATACTAATATAACACAATGAGCAGGGACTTGAGCATTGGCTATACAGACTCACCATGTATACCCCTAGCTTAACCACCATTCTGTGATTAACTGAAAGTACATTGACTGAAAACATTCTGTTAGAGCCAAGAATGCTATTGGCTGGTTAAAGTCACAGCCATGAGCATATCGTTTACAGATGATTATGCTGACTTTTTATGCAATACACTGTAGAAATGTTAATTTATAATTCAAGCCATAATCTTCCTGTGCCATGACATGTGTTCATAGGATCATAGGAGATTACTAGGTGATCAACCCGGAGGTCATTTTAAGCCTAGCCATTTCATCCCAATGTAATACTATAGAAATGCTAGTCAATACCCAAAATTGCATTTAGTGATGACTGCCCATGTCCACGAGGGTTGTGGGCTATTCTTGGTAAGAATTTACAGTGCCCTATCCATTCATCCAGATTCCTCTTGTACAGTGTCATAGAGGTGCTCTGTTTCACATGAATTGGTAGCTGGCTCCAAAGATGCAGCAGTCGCTGGGAGATAAATGTGTCCCTCCAGTATGTGCTATTTAACTCGCAGACCATATTTAGGTCCCTGGAATGGGTATCCCTAGTCCTTTTTGAATTATGGAACATGTTCATTAAGTTTGGATCTTGGATTGCTTTGTAGGCCAGGCATAAGTTTCCCTTAAGAAGTCTATATGATACGGAGTATAGTGATAGGGACTTTATTCAGTTTGTATAAGGCACATATGGGAGCCCCTTGATCTTCTTTGTTAGAACCCTCTGAGATCTTTCTAATTGCTGCAGGTGTTTAGTACAGTAGATGCCAAACAGGGTGCTATACTCAATTATGGGCTGGATAAGTACTGAGTATAGGGGGGTTATAACTTCTTTTGCTCTTGATGTGATGCCTTTACTAATCAAGTGCACTATGTAAAAAGCTTTCCTTACTACAGTAGATACATGGTGGTTGAATTTAAGATTGCAGTGAACTTGTGATCCTAGGACCCTTACCACTTCATGGGTACATAGGGTATTGTTGATTTGATAGCATGAGGGTACATTGTTTGTGCCGAAGGGAGTGATGATGCATTTCTCTACATTCAGTTTGAGACCATGACTAATACACCAGCCACTGGTCTGCGTGTGACATAATTTGGGGATTCAATGATTGCACTTAGTTTGCATTCATCTGCAGACTTGGTCAGCCATAATCCCTTAGTTTTGACCTGAACGTCTGAGAAGTATATACCAAACAGTAGGGAGAACAGCACTGAACCCTGTGGCACTCCACTGGTAACAGGTCTGCTGGTTGATGTAGTCACACACTTTGATAGTGTGTGTCCAGTTTGTGAACCAGTTGGCAACCCGATCTTACAAAGAAGGGGTTTATATTCAGTTTGCCAAGTTTATCAGTAATGCCTGAATGTGGGACTGTGGCAAAGCCTTTGCCAGGTTGAGGTATGCTGTGTGCACATATTTGCCCTCATCAATGGCCTTGGTCAAATTTTCAAAGAAATACACCAGATTTAACAGGCAGGATTCATGAAGCTGAATTGGGTAGGATCCAAGGCTTGGAGGCATATCATTGCTAAAATTTCTTTGTGACTGACTGAGAGTGCTTCTCAAACAATCTGGAAATATAGGACTGATAAGAATATTTTTTCGTACTTTAACTGTTCAGTGTTCTGCACTATCTTTAATTTTGCTTGACTGAATTATTTATATATTTGCCGACTGAATTTTGTTTTCTGAGCTGTGCTGAAATTTTTTTTCTCAGAGAGTTTGTAGTGAACTTATTCCAGGATGGAAAACCAGGTCTAACAGTTTTGTGTTATCTGATTGTCTAAAGGCTTGGGTTTTGTCTTACTGGTATTAAAAAATTACCTTTGTGTGAATTCCTGCATATCATTGCTAGAATTTCCTTGTGCCTGACTGAGAGTGCTTCTCAAACAATCTGGAAATATAGAGCTGATAAGTACATCTTTTCGCACTTTAACTGTTCAGTGTTCTGCACTGTCTTTATTTTTGCTTGAGTGAATGATTTATATATTTGCTGACCAAATTTTGTTTTCTGATCTGTGCTGAATTTTTTTTTGTCCCACCTGCCCACACAACTGCTGTTGTGTTCTTAAAGTCGGTGGCTTTTGCAGTTGCCTGCCCCTACTGTAAATTTGATTTGGGACACTCCTCCCAGTCACATCTCATTAGCTCATGCTACCTAATACAGAGATCATTTGGGAGGCCAAATCCCGTAATCCTTTAACCTTGAATTATCTTCTGTACCTACTCTCTCCCCTTCCACTTTATTAAAAGAAAAAAGACACTTTATTCAGCTGCTTATATTTTTCTGTATTTGTGTTTCTTCCTACTACTCTTGTTACTTCATCTTGCTTTTTCCAGCTACTTGCTGCTTGTTCTTTAAAGTGTCCAACTGCATCTTTTCTGTTGCATTTATGACCACTTGTTTACAGCCTGCCTAAATTGTTAAGTATTATTCTAAGCTCTTAGTTTTGGTTTAAGTACTTGGGCTTTAGGCCCACCCCTTAGCTCTCCCTGAACTTTCTCCCTCAGATTCTGAGAAATATGGATGGACAATTTCCTACAGTTTCTCCTGTGAGTCTGGTTGATATGGGCATCCTGAGAAAGTGTAGCAACTGCCTTGTACACAGACAACCATCTACTACTACCACCTAGGAACACAATTTGTGAGAGATGCAATTACATTAGGAACCTAGAGTCCATGCTCTCTCCCCCTCAAGCCAGTATATGTGGCACTGAAAAGATTGTCAACACAATCACTACACCTCAAACACCACCCACACCTACACAACATACACCCACATATGGAGAGGTCCTCCACATAAACATACCCAAAGAGAGGAGACCTCCGAGGCAAAAATACAATTTCCACAGCTCTCCAACCCACATACCACACATAGTCCACACACCTGTGTCTCACAGCCACTAAGGCTTCACCATAAAACCAACATATTAGTCATAGGAGACTGCACTGTGAGACACACAGATGTGCTTCTCACCAGGCTGGATAAGGAGAAAGTCACAGTTAGTTGTCGGTCAGGTGCCAGAATTTGCCATATCACATACGCACTTGAGTCTCTCAACAATAAAAACTGTTGTGACCATGTTGGTGTGAATGACTTGAGACGTACCTCTCTGGACTATATGAAGAGAGACATGATTGAGCTCACTGATTATGTGTCCCAGACAAGTATGTCCTTAGCCTTAAGCAGCATTCTGCTGTCACCCAGAATGATGCCTCAATACAAATAGAAAAAGAATGACTTCAACAACTGGCTTAGTTTCTGGTATCATTCCAGGGGGATCCAGTACCCGACAGCATGGGAAGATATTATTGACAGACCACAATGCTTTGCCAGAGATAGCCTGCATCTGTGTCACCTGGGCTTCAAGTTTCTAGCAAAGGCTCTTGCCTCCCCAATAGTGTCTTTTTTAGGAAAATTCCTGAGGTTGATAAAACCACATAAAAATTTCAACAAAACGCAATTAAAGGTCATGCTGCTAAATGCTAGGAGTCTAAACATGAAACTGCACTCATTGCAAGCATTCTTAACCCTGGAAAATGCTGACATCTGTGTAGTCACATAAACCTGGTTCAAAGCTGCAGACAGCACCCCAGTCTTACCTGGTTACTCATCCTATCAGACATTCAGAACACAAATTGTGGTCCGTAAAGCCAAAGGAGGTGGAGTTTCAATATACATTAAAGACATACATACCTCCAGGCTGGTCAAAGAGTATGACATACAGGAGACACTCCAGGTGTAGTTAACCATTGACAAGACCCCTATTCAAATCATAGCTAGCTACCGACCCCCAAATCTGACTCAAGATGCCCAATCCGCCTATTTGGACCTGTTCAAATCTATCAAGATTCAACCCTTTACACTGATCCTGGGGTGACTTTAACTTCCCAAACAAAGATTGGAAGAACTCCTCATGCCAAAACACAAATGCCCAGAGATTCCTCAATTTTGTCAATGCAAATGCCTTGGAACAGCTAGTCGATACCCCCATAAGAGATGATAATATCTTGGACTTGGTATTAACCAACATGAGTAACCACTGCAGCATCCCTATAGTACCACCCCCCCCAGTAAGATCCGACCATAAAGTGGCCACTTTCGAAGTCACCATCTCCCCCAACCTGCCTGTAGCTAGGATTAGACATAAAAACTTCTCCAAAGCCGATTACAGCCTCCTGAGGGAATGTATAAGCAGCTTCACAGCCCCCTCCCTCTCTATAGGAACTGGCACTAATATCCAAAACTACACCAAAGCACTATATGAGCATTTATATAGATGCATGGAATTAGGAATACCTGAAAAGACTAAATTATCCTCCGCAAGGAAGAGTAAATATGTCTGGTGGACATCTGCAATAAATAAACTTTATAACAAAAAGAAAAATTGCTGTCCAAGACAAAGAAGGAGCAGGTGCCCAATTGGAAGCAAGTTCTCCTTAGCCTGAACAAACAATAAGAGCACTAGTGAAATCCTCCAAAGCAAACTTCGAGTCCAAACTGGCCACATCTACTAGAGACAATCATAAGGCCTTCTTCACATATGTCTTTAACCTCAAAGGAAGCATCCAGATCTTTTCAGAACTGATGGTCAAGAACACCACATATACAAATGCCATAGATATAGCAAATTTGCTGGCTGACAGATTCAGAGAAAACTTTAACCCTCTGTCCCCTCCATCAGTAAATCAGGGCATCCCCAGTACCTGCTCTCTTCCCCTTATATCTAGGCAACAGGTCAACACTGCTATCTCAAAGGCAAAAAATACAACCTCCATAGGAACCGATAACATACCAGGCTGCATCTTATGTGAACTCAGGCAGGAACTTGCAGCACCATTAGGCTCACTATTCAACCAAAGCCTGGGTACCAGTTTCATCTCAGCTGAGCAGAGGACAGTCACTGTCAAACCTTTACACAAAGGTGGAGTGTTCACCAATCCAGGAAATTATAGCCACACATAGTCTAACTAGACTGATCTGTAAGGCCATGGAATGGATTATCACGGACCTCATTAACAAGGACATTGGCAACCTCGAAACACTCGATCCCACACAGTTTGTCTTCATCAAGTGGAGGTCATGTCTGCTAAATTTGGTCGACTTCTTTGAAACAGTCACCAAAACCATGGACAAGGGGAAGATGGTCCACACTGCCTACCTTCACCTGCCCAAAGCCTTTGATACTATTCCCCACTTGGGGGTAATAGATAAACTCTCTCAATTATGCATCAATCCATATGTTACCAGATGGATAGCAAACTGGCTCACAAATAGAACCCACCTATTCAAAATAGGGGAAGCCACCTCAAGCAGTAGACTCATAACAAGGCTCATACCCCAGAGTTCGGTCTTGGGGCCTCTGTTATTTGGGATATACTTTTCTGAGGTGCCAAAACCAGTGGGCTATGGCTGACCAAGTTTGCAGATGACTGCAAGCTGGGTGCTGTCATAAATTCCTCTAGTGATGTGGACATCATCCAAGAGGGTCTCACTCAGACAAATGACTGGTGCCAGAAACATGACCTTAAGCTGAATACCAAAAAATGCATCATCATCCCCTTTGGGGAGAGTGATGTCCCCACAAATTATCACATTAATAACAATATCCTAAGCATGCAATCAGTCGTGAGAGATTTGGGTACCCAGGTTGATAGCAACCTGACTTTTGATCACCATGTTGCTTTCATTGTATGGAAAGCCTTCTACATGGCCCACCTCATAAGTAAGGGTATCTCATCCAGGGACAAGGAGGTCATAAAATCCCTGTATTCTTCCCTTATAAAGCCCATCATTGAGTAAAATGATGATTTCAGCATGTCTCTTACAAAGCACATGCACCAGCTGGAGAGACTACAGAGGTTCCTCACCAGGAGACTCCAGGGCCTCAAACATCTACCATACACAGATAGGCTAAAAGTCCTATCCCTCTACTCAGTTTCATACAGACTCCTCAGAGGTGACCTCAGTCTGACATACAAGGTGATCACGGACCCCAGCTTGATGGGACTGCTGCATATCTGCAAATCAAGCTCCACTCAAGTAACTCAAACATGTGGCTTCAGCCTGGTCTGTGACATCAACAGGACTTGTTGGCAGGACAGATTTGTGTCCCAGAGACTCCCCCCATCTATGGAATAGACTCCCTATTCATATCAAGCAGAGTACCTCTTTACCCCTTTTTAAGCGCAACCTGGATAACTGGATGAGAAACAGAAAATATACCCTTGGGATTCCACCCATGTCCCTGCTAGACAGAGCCATTGGGTGCCGACTTTTCTAAACATGGGCCAAACTCTTGGCTAAGCTTATAAGGGCCTCATGTCTTTATTTATGATTCTATGTCTTTATTTAAGAGGTCCACAATGATACATTCCATGGGCCTTACAGATAAGGCTGGTCAAGCTTATAGTTCTGTAATTCCCTGGGTCTGGTGCTAGGCCACCTTTGTGGAGGGGACTAACCACTAGCAGGCTTGTGATCTCTGTGGGGTCAGCGTGTGTGATACTATTGGCCACTAGTTTTGCACATGCTTGAGTCCTACCCTTTAGGTTATGTATGTAGCTGTAAAAGGCATTGTGGTCATTCTTGGTTGTACTTGCTAAGTTTCTCTCAAAGAAGCCCTTGTAGGATTTGACAAGCTGTCTTCTTTGCCTGTTGAGGCTGAGGAAGGTGCTTTTCCATATTTTGGGCCTTGCCTTTATTTTCTTGGACAGCAACTTTTTGTGTTTATTGTAAAGTTTGTTGATGCTGGATGTCTGCCATGGTAGTTTGTTTTTACATATGGCTCTGGCTTTGATTCTTTCTGGTGCGGTCAAGTTTATACACTTATGCAAGTGATTGCATAAGGTTTTAGAGTAAGCTTTGGTGTAGTTATCACGTCCATCTTGGGGTGGGGTTTGGAATGCATTTATACCTTCACCTACGAGGGTATAGTTTGCCTTGGTGAAGTTTTTAGTCTGATTTCACCCTTTGTGAGTTCAGATGTTAGTGCCAGCTCAACGATGACTGATTTGTGGTCAGTTTTAACTAATGAGCATCCGACATTGGTGGCAGTGCATCTGTTTGACATGTTGTACATACTGAAATGACTGCAGTTGAATTTGGACATCTGACATTTCTGACTTGAAGGAATTTGTAACATACTTAAGTGGGAACAGATGGGGTCTAGAGTTTATTTTGGAATTTCAAAAAAAATTAATTCCATCAGTATATGTTTTGATTACTAGGCATTATGATAGGACAATACACACTACACTTTACTGTAAACTCTTCCATTACTATTCTCTTCTACTAGCCACTAGTTGTCATGTCGCACATAATATACCCCAGTCTAGAGTTTACAGAACCTCCATCACACATAATATACCCAGTCTAGATTTTACAGAACCTCCATCACACATAATATACCCCAGTCTAGATTTTACAGAACCTCCATCACACATAATATACCCCAGTCTAGATTTTACAGAACCTCCATCACACATAATATACCCCAGTCTAGATTTTACAGAACCTCCATCACACATAATATACCCCAGTCCCAATTTTACAGGACCTGCATCACACACAATATACCCCACTTCTAATTTTACAGGACCTCTGTTGCACATAATAACCCATCCAGATTTTAGAGGACCTCATTCACATAATATACCCAGTCCCAATTTTACAGGACCTCCATCACACACAATATATCCCAGTTCTAATTTTACAGGACCTCTGTTGCACATAATAACCCGTCCAGATTTTAGAGGATCTCATTCACATAATATACCCAGTCCTAATTTTACAGGGTCTTCGTCACACATAATTTAACCCAGTCCTGATTTTACAGGACTTCTGTCGCACATAATATACCACTGTCTGAATTTTATAGTGTAGAGCAATATGTATGTATGCCTTTAAGAAGCTTTTAAAGGGGCTTGCACAAGTGTATAAATACTGAGCACATGTGAGTCTGACTGCCATTTTGTAGTAAGCTGTTGAGATGTAAGCATGTATGTTTGTATAGTCTGTCAGTTAAATCAGTTTGTTTATATTTTGTAATGCTGCTGTCCATCTTGATGTGTTTCTATGTAACAAAGCATATAAACGAGCTACCCTGCCTGTTCACTTTTATATTAGAGAGGGACGAGTGACATGGTGTCAGAATGGGATCCAGATTCTCCAGATTCGAGACTGAGAGGTACTTAGTTAAGATTGGAGGAATATACAGGAGTGAATCATCCCTACTGCATGTGTCATTCCCAAAACAGGTCAGAAATTAATTTCAGTTATTAAAACTTGCTCAAATGATTTCTTATTTGCAAAATATAAAACAAAGCATTCAGAACACTCTAAACAAATTTCTAAGTAAGTGAAAAGTCTGAAACTGTGACACATTAATAGAACTATTCGAAAGAACTACAGAAAATGTTTGAATTAAAGTCTGAATCACATAAAATGTATAAATTAGGGAAATTACCACATTTGTTCACTAAGTACTATTTTTTGCATTAATCAAAACTATTCAAGTTGTCTGAAGTGTTTGCGTGTTTCTGCAGTATTACAGTGCAGTTATTTTGCAAAATACAGCCATTTCAGAGCATATTTTGCAAAGTATAGTATTTCAAAGAGTTTATTGTGCATTTAAATGTTATTAGAGGCACACATAGCAGCTTGTTCGCATATAATTACAAGGGCCATATTGTTACAGTGTGCTTGGGCAAAATTTGTTGGCATGACAGATGGATTTCAAAAACCAGATCCACTTGTGTTTGGCAATAATATTGCAGAGAATAAGAGAGTGTTTGAGCAAGAGTACGATATTTTCATACAGACTGCATTTTCTGATAAAGGTGACTGTACAAAGACATATATTCTGCTTAATTTAGCTGGGTTGAAGTCATCGAAAGAGAGTGTTCATTTGTGCATGCACCTGCTGTATTTGCAGAAGAGGGGGAAAGCGTCATATAGTTGTAAGAAATTAATAATTAGTAATAAGAAATTTGCCATTGCCTCTATCTGTATCCCACTTGGAAACAACATTCCCATTCTTGAATCTGTTCTAGTATGGATTTCTATTAATATCCCTTATGAGACCTTACTATTAGGCGACATAAATATCAACTGGCAAAAACTATCCTCTACCTCTCCCTCCCTTCAAATCAACCTACACAGCTTCCATCAACTTATCACAACTCCTACCGACTTTAACAACATTACCCAAGGTACCATCTTAGACTGGATTCTTACCTCTGATCCTGCCCTATATCATGACCCCAGAGCCCTGCCCAACTCCCTAAGTGACCACCTCCTTATCCAAGTCCAACATTACTCTTCCCAAATACCTAAATTCCACTATTTTAAGAATGTCGTAAACCTTCTTCTTTCAATCCTAAAACCTTCAATAATGGGCTCACTTCCATAAACTGGGGCTTACTTAAGTACCTCCCTCTTAAGAATGCCATTCTACACTTTAA
This sequence comes from Protopterus annectens, assembly GCF_019279795.1. NCBI lineage: Eukaryota > Metazoa > Chordata > Ceratodontiformes > Protopteridae > Protopterus > Protopterus annectens. The sequence continues at coordinate 539,788,725 of NC_056739.1, forward strand.
TCACATTTTTCTTAATATACTTGACTCTTTTGGTTCTCTTAGAAATGTGAGAATAAAAGCCATCTACTCACCTTGGCTCACCAAAAACACCCTATCTCTCATGAAAGAAAGAGACAAAAATTGGAAAAAATACCTAAAAACTAAATCAGCAACAGTCCTACAAAAATATAAAGAACTAAGAACTCTAGCAAAAACAGCAATTAACAAAGACAAGAAAACTTACTTTTATAATCCCCAGTTCTACCAAAAGTCTAATCCCAAAAAATTCTGGCATACCATTAATAAAATCTTAAATCCAGGTCAACCTACCACCCCAACCCCTACCCTAATAATTCTCCCTTAGAATCTGCCACCTTACTTAATACTCACTTCATGAAATCTATTCAAAAACTTACCCAACCCTCCCAAAGCCATAACCACCCTCACACCACTCACTACACATGCAACACAACCCCTTTCTATCTTAACCCCATCTCCACAGCCTACATCAAGTCACTTCTACTAAAGCTGAAACCTTGTTCTCCCTCTACCGATAACCACCCCCCCTCTTTCTTAAACTATCTGCTCATTCCATAGCCTATCCTATCTCTGTCCTAATAAATAGATCTAGCCAAGCATCTACTGCCACGGACATTTGGAAATCTTTCTACATCATTCCACTTCACAAAGACGGTAACCCCAATGTGCCCTCTAATTACAGACCCATTGCCATCCTATCTCCTCTATCCAAAATCCTCAAAAAATGTATTCACCATCAGCTTTTAACTCACCTTATGAATGAAAATCTTCTGAACCCCACTCAGCATGGCTTTAGGCCACACCACAGCACCTCCACTGTCCTCCTATCCTTCACACTCACTGTTGCTGAAGCCAGGGACAAAAAACTCCTTGTGTCTTGCCTCTTTCCTGACCTCTCTAAAGCTTTCAATACTGTCTCCCATTCCAAGCTACTTACTAAGCTAACTGACCTTAATCTCTCCCCCTCTACCAATCACTGGTTCTCAAGTTATCTGTCAAATAGGCTCCAGTCTGTCCGATGGCAATCTGCTTGCTCCTCTTTCCTACCTATCCAAACAGGTGTCCCTTAAGGTTCAATACTTGCCCCTCTATCCAACATCTTCACCAATCATCTTTACTTCTCCTGCAACACCTCCTCCCTCATACAGTCCACTGATGACTCTACTCTTATCTCTTGTACTGACAACATCTCTAAACTTCTTTATCTCACCCAAAACTCCTTTTCAGCTGTAGAAAAATGGCTCACAGAACATCAGCTTATACTCAACCCACAGAAAACTAAGCTTCTACTGTTTCTCTCCAAAACTCTCCACCACCTTAAATCCACCTTTACTATTTCTTTGCTAGACAACACGCTCATCAAAGCTGAGCCTCACACTAAGTTACTGGGTACAATAATCGGTGACCAACTCAAATTTGACATCCGTATCCAACACTGTATCAAAAAAACTAACTTGAAACTGGGTCTTTCCTACAGGAATACGAAATTTCTTGCTCCCAACTCCAAACCCACCCTTGCCCAATCTCCTTCCAGGTCTCCTACATGCCTCCTCTAGCCTAACTCACCTCCAGTCAAACCTTCTCTTCAGACTAGAACAAGCTTACAATAACATAGCCAGATTTGCCAGTAACCAACCTTATAAATCCCATCATTGCCTTGCCCTGAAATAGCTTCAATGGCTAGAATTCCCCCAGCTCTTACTACTTCCCCAGCTGCAAGCTGACACACTCCCTACTCAACAAACCGCTAGCCTGCCCATCACTTTTTACCTTAGTATCCCCTTACACCCCAACCCGGTCTCTTCCTAGTTCCAACCAGCACCTTCTAGACATCTGTAAACCCAACAAAACTTATGGTAAACTCCTCTATAAACACTCTGTGTCCCTTGGGTGGAATAGACTACCACCTCACATTCATAGAATAATAGTTCCAGCTGCTTTAAAACTGAAGTCAAGCACTAGTTTTTGAACTCAAAAGCCTGACCTACCCTAACCCTAGGGTTACCACCTGTCCCTCTTTGCGAGGGACAGTCCCTCTTTAGACAGTTGTGTCCTGTGGAAAAAAATGACAAATGTCCTGAGATTTTAGGACAAAAAATATTTGCCAAGTTCTCTTAATAGGTGTTTTTATGTCAAACACCGAAATGTGATATGAAATAGCATACGCAATTTGAATGTTACAAGAATAAGCTTTTATTTTGGCAAAAAAAATAACATTCTGTCTCTTGCACTGGAAGTGGGAATGTTTTGTCCTGCAAAATCTCATGTTTCCACAAAAAAGACCCATTTTGGGCAATTGAAAAGGTGGCAAACCTATACTTAAATCCCTATAATCTGCATTTTCCCTTCTTTTTCTTTTCACTATCTGTCTACATAAAATAATTCAGTGACTAATCTGCTCACTAGACAATATTACATTATGCTATGCTATCTTTGGAAAGATACCAGGAATTCATCCCTGGTTTGACATCTATGTCTCTAATGCAAACAGGTATCCTGTAAATGGTTCATCTCCCAGGCCCATGCTTATACTTATCAAGGGTATCAGAACTTGTCAGAGATTTGGGATGCATGAATAGGCTTAAAAAGGCCCTTGTGGTTGTTAGCCTAGTAAACACCTATGAACCTAGTAATGTAAATACTTAAATGTACTAGTTGTATTTACTTCATTTTGTTTTATTTGTATTAGTTAATCGCTTCACCTGATTATTGCATATATAATTTTTGCTTATGTTGTATTGTTGCACTGTTTTTCCTTGGGCTTTGTATATTGCCTACTATGTTATCTTTTTATGAGAAATGTGTATCCCCAAATGAATATTACAATGGAAAAAATATAAAGAATATACCAGAATATATCCCACCTGTTCATCCTCTATATTAGAGGGATGAGCGAGGTATAGGATCAAGCATATTTGATTATCAGTTACAAATTATCAGGCTTGTTCTTCTGAGCTGACTGCCAGACTTTTTAACAAGGTAGTTACTATCCAGATTTAATTTATAAGGCTAAAAATAAAGCTGGTTCAAACTCAGAATCGGAAATACTTTTGTATCAAACATACAAAACTGATAGATTGTATTGAAAAGCTTATTACAATTTATGGAATTCATGAATTTAAATTTCAAAATGTACTACATAAATATTGGAACATTTGCAATCCAATAAAGAAATATTAGGATGTCTTCTAGATAGCTCTAAATGTACATACAGAAGGGGTACATCTGTAACAATTTTTTTGTCAGATTTAAGGAATACACTGAGTTTCTACCTAACAAAAAATAAACTACATTGGAGTATACTGTGATAAAGTGGAGCTCTTCTTGCAGACACTGTTCTATTTGTAAACACATTATAAAAAGTCTGTAAAAAATATGTAACTGCTGTCTATATTTGGGTGAGAAGTTGGCATAATGGTTTTAGTGCTTACCTTAAAGCCAAAAGGTGCAGTGTCTGATTCTCACATGGGGTAATTGGCTAGGCTTAAAATGGCCCATAAGTGCAGTTAGCCTAGAACTGTCCTATGAACCTAAATGGGTGACCTCTGTAATTTTATCACAAGTCATCAAAAAGTTATATAATCACATACTTAATTACATTTTACCAGTTAAAACTTTAAGGAACATTTATGATATTTTGATCAATTATATGAGTTTTTATAAAGATGTCTTAAAGATGGCTTAAAATTCAGTATTTTGAAATTCAGGATTGTAAGCTTTCAGTATAATGATATACAGTCAAATGAGTTTTCAGTATTTTGAAAATTAGGTATTGTGGTCTCAGTCAAATGAAATTCAGTATTTTGAGATTCACTCATGTGATGTGGACCCTGTATATATATATATATATATATATATATATATATATATATATATATATATATATATATCACTTCAGATGATCGAGTTTCTGAATGATCGAGTTTTCAGAAACTCGAACATCTGAAGGAGGGGGGGGTTAAATAAATTTGAGTGAGGGATTCTGCAGGGGGGCAAGCCCACTGCACCCCTGCTACTTAAATATATGAACTCTGAGATTGTGCTACAGTGGGGAACAGGGAAATCTCCCGTTCTGCAGTGCCTACAGAAGCACGGATCTCAGACTTTGTATATTTAAGTAGTGGGGGTGTAGGAGGTGCAGGGGAATTTGCCCCCCTGCAAAAACATCTGTAAATGTGTTTTTTTTTTATATTCACTTATGATGTTCGAGTTTCTGAAACCCGAATATACGGTCTCGATCATATGAGTTTCGAGATTTCGGAAACTCGATCATCTGAATTGAATCCACATATATATATATATATATATATGTATATGGGCAGTATTTGTGTAGTGCAACCAATTACTAAGTAGCAAATTCCTCTCCCCTGCCAGCAATTTACTGGCAATGCCCAAGCCAGCACTCCAGCTACTGCTTTACTAGTCAGTAGACCTGTTCAGCAGGCAGGATGCAGTTGTTAGTCACCAAGTGCAGAACAATAATGGCATACAAATGAGGCTTCTGTGTAGAAATGGTCAGATTAATGTTGCTCAGTTTTTATGACCTGTGGTACAGATTCTGGTTTTATAAGTTATATATCTCTGTACACTAGGCTACCTACACAGCTCATGGCTGGAAGATGTGTACTGCTACAAAAACACATGTATTGAGTGTCACAGGTGTAGTGAGGGAGTTTGGTGCCTGGGTGATATATACATGCAACACATCCCTGCTGGACTTTTATCGGTGAAAAAGTGCGACACATTTTAAAATGCATCTAGAGACAATTACAATGTACCACTGAATGTAAAAGGAAGAATGACAGGAGAATTATTGTTTGCAAAGCTGTATTATGGTGCACTGATAAGCCTGTCTGAGAGGCTTGATGGAGGCTGTGTCCATAATGGATCAGAGACATTTTGCGTTGCACTTTATAGAAACAGAAGGGTAACATGCAGTGTTGTGAAATAAATCTGGAAAGCAGCTATTGAGAAAAGAAGAAAGTAATGGCAATGTAAAATGTAACTAAAAGCTATAAAATAAAACAGAAGTGCTGAAAGTGTAACTTCTATTGTTAAAATAGCATTCATTCTGATGTCTCAACGACAAGCCTTCAAAAAGCATTTTCCTTTTGAAGACATTTCACTGCCCATAAACTCAGTTACAGCTATTTTAAGAAATAGGTTTTTTTCAGCACTCTGAGTTCTTTTATAGTTTAGTCAATTTCATTTTAACTTCATCGACAACATTCAGTCTACATACCATGAGAAATGGTTGGTTAAAGAAAACGTCCCTGGAGCATTGTTTATGCTTTCAGCATTAGGTAGAATGATCCTGCTCCCCTGCAATATTCCCTGTTGTACAACTACAAGACAGCTTCGAACTCATTGCTTTAAAAATGCAAATTAACACTAATATGAGGACAGGTCCCCTCCCACACATTACCTTAGCTCATAACGTAACAAGATTCCCAAGAGAAAGCTGATTGGCTATCAGTTAGGATGGCATGAGACCGGGGATCTGTGTCATTACAAATGTTTGAGAGGGGTGGGAGAAGGGAAAAAGTTTTAATCAAACTAAGTAAAATGTCTTCTGCTGCTCTGCCTGCCTTCAACCTGGCACCTGTACCACTCCTCCTACAGCTCTGGTGAATGTATCATTAGGGGTTTGTGTGTGCTCAAGTCTCTCCTCACAAACATTGCCTTGACCCATCCCCAACATTGTCCCACACTGAATACATGGATAGCATTTTCATAATTATTGCTAGCTGTCATTTTTAAATGCCATGTTTCCTTAGTGGGTCCAGTATACTGACGGGCATAGAAACCAGCTCACTGTGTTCCCTTTCTTTACTATATCTTTTACCAAAGGCTCAGCTTAGTACACTGGAATGCAATGCATACAACTCTGTTTATGAATCACACACCTATCACTTCAGTGGTGCAGGCAAATACTGCTCTTTGGACTGCATAGGGGATAGCATCTCTAAACTTGTCAAGTTATATGCAGGTATTGGGTCTATATTAGAAGCTCGAAGGTGTACTTACCTGAATACGTAAACACTGACATGTCTTCATCGAACCAGGAAAACATCAATTATCCTGAAGCATGAAATCCAAAACGTTGAATCGTCATGGTTGGCGCTTCTGCGGTATAGCTCCATAAGGTAAGTGTGTGATAGTTATGGACCTTAGGGTTAGGTTGCAGGTTAAGGTAAGTGCATAGATGGTAATGTATGTGAGATTTAGTGTAGGGTTAGAAGTAGGGTTTTGTTAAGTGTATGTGTGTGGATTATTTAGTTTGTTTGGGTATAGCTTCTTAAGGTAAGTGTGCGATAGTTACAGACCTTAGGGTTAGGGTGCGGGTTAAGGTAAGTGCATACATGGTGGTATATGCAAGATTTAGTGTAGAGTTAGAAGTAGGATTTAGTTTAGGGTTAGAAGTAGGGTTTTGATTAGTGTATTATGTGGTTTATTTAGTTTGTTTGGGTAGGTAGTATACAGCGGACGGTGGGGTGGGAGAACTATGGCGGTTCGAGTTTTTGAATTTTGTGGTTTAGGGCATTCGGTGTATTCACGGTTCGCAGAATATGTGTCGGTGTTGTAGTATTCGGTGACTTAGGCTTTCGTGCTTTTAATATAGATGCCAGGTATTAAACCTCCCCCATGTTTGTTTTGTCCTGTCTGTTTACCTCACAGTCAGGCTAATGGTACATTAATCATTTAACAACTGATATTAAGTGTGTACAGCTAAAATTCTTCTCAGTTCCCCATAAAAATGTAGTTTTTCTATTTAATGTGAAACAAAAATGCTTTGTTTTTGTCCTTAGACTTATTTATGTAACAGTCAAGTTAGCCAAATAACTATCCGGATAATGGTTGATTCATCCCTCTGCATTAAGTTGTTTAAGTATCAGTTAGAATGAAATTACTTATGCAATTTAACTGGGATAATTTACTGATCCCACTGGACCAATTTCAGTCTCAGACCAGAATGTGTACCCATCAAGTTGAAAAATAATTTATGCAATAAAAGAGCATGAAGCTCTGAGCCCTTTCTTATTTGCAATGGTGATGGACAGGTTGGCAGACGAGATCAGACAGGAGTCCCCGTGGACTATGATGTTTGCAGATGACATTGTGATCTGTAGTGAGAGTAGGGAACAGGTGGAGGAGACCCTGGAGATATGGAGACATGCTCTAGAGGGAAGAAGAATGAAGGTCAGCAGGAATAAGACAGAATATATGTGTGTGAATGAGAGGGAGGATAGAGGAATGGTGAGGATTCAAGGAGTAGAGGTGGGGAAGGTGGATGAGTTTAAATACTTGGGGTCAATAGTTCAGATTAACGGTGAGTGTGGAAGAGAGGTAAAGAAGAGAGTACAGGCAGGATGGAGTGGGTGGAGAAGTGTGTCAGGAGTGATTTGTGACAGACGAGTACCTGTAAGAGTGAAAGGGAAGGTCTCAAGAGGGTAGTGAGACCAGCTATGCTATATGGGTTGGAGACAGTGGCATTGACAAAAAGGCAGGTGTTTGAGCTGGATGTGGCAGAATTAAAGATGTTAAGATATGCACTGGGTGTGATGAGGGTGGACAGGATTAGAAACAAGTATATTAGAGGGTCAGCCCAGGTTGGAAGGTTTGGAGACAAAGCCAGAGAGGCACAATTACGTTGGTCTGGACATGTGCTGAGGAGGGATGCTGAGTATATTAGGAAAAAGATGCTAAGGATGAAGCTACCAGGTAACAGGAAAAGAGGAAGACCTAAGATAAGGTTTATGGATGTGGTGAGAGAGGACATGCAGGTGGTTGGTGTGACAAAGCAAGATGCAGAGGACAGGAATAAATGGAAACAGGTGATCTGCTGTGGTGACCTGTTAGAAAAATGTGTATTAATGTGTGTATGCTTAATGCCAATTAATAATCAAAAGAATTAATACGCTTTTCATTCTATTTTACATGCACTGTGTTATATATAAATTGAGTTTCATATGAGACTGAAAAAGATGCTTTTTGAAAACTGCAGTATGCTTTCTGAAACTTGCAAGATGCCCTCTGACCTAGTAATTGCTAGCACAACAATATTTATGTTTATGCCTTTTGGAAATGTACTTGAGAAGCAGGTGCTTATCTGCTAGGTTAGGAACAAATGAATGAACAATACTATATTCTGTAAATGTAATGATTTTAAACAATCAGCTCTGTTCGAAGCATGAGAACATGTGCAGCTGCAGTAGCTTAGAGATAAAGTAGACAAATGATTATTAGAGAAATGAACTGTTAGCATTGTGCTTGAATTAGCCATAGTACCTTGAATGGTAACATAACATGTATCTAACTGGTAGTAATCAAGGCCATGTTGTTTTCCTCAGGAAGTTTCACATAAAAATTGATAAATCAGCAGAAATTCATGGGAATGATGGTCAACAGATGATGATGAAGAAGGTGGTAATCTGTTACGTCAGCTTGGTAGGCCATGTCTAGTTAGAGAATGTATAAAAATGAAAGTATTTCCTGTTTCTAGTTAGACAAACTCTGTAATAGCACATTTTTGTCTCCTTGCTGCAAGATTAAAGTGCCTTAACCTGAACCTACCATGTCTTGATCATTTTTAAAGTATATTTTTCCTTTGACAGACCCCTAACGGGAACAGCCGAAAGAAGATGATGATGATGATGATGATGATGATGATGATGATGATGAATAAAAGAGCATGTTAAAAATAAGAGAATAGTTAAGATAGAATAGAAAATTATTTGAGAAGGTAGTCAACAAAAAAACACTATATACAATTTTTACACACTTAGAGTAGCAACTTGTTAAGAGTTACTATAGTGAAAATGGTAGGCAGTATGTGTAGGCAATCAGGGGTCTAGGTTATGGGACCTGAAGTAGGGCATTTACAAACAACCTGTGCTGTGACATGTTCCTTAAGTTGTGTCCAAAAGGAAAAAGCAGTTAGACAGGTCATTAAGATTTCAGGGAAGATCATTCCAGAGGTCAAAGTGTAGAAAGGGAGGGTTAGTGCATTGAAGTCTCCATCTAGGCTCTTGCAGTGGTTATAAGATCTAAGGTTATATGATAGAGCCTGTCTAAGTAAGCCAGAGGAAAGGAAAGGGCAGGATGTTCCTTTCAGGAGCCAGAAAAACTGGGAGCCAAGCAGTAGATTGGCTTGTTGTTGAACCAGCAACCAAGTTGGCTTTAGCTAGTTTAAGGCAATGGTGTTCAGACTTCTGGGAAAAAGTAATGAACTGACAGATAGAGATGGACATTGCTTAGATGGTGGTAGAGGGTTTTTTTTGGAGATAGTTGCTACAAGAAGTAGACAGCGCTTAAGTTGGGATTGAAGCATGCCATTGCCAATGCATTTCTTGTTGGGTAGGAGATAAAGGATGAGATGTTGCTGTCTCAGAAGAGTCAAGAGTATCTTTTTCTGGATGCTTGAGGGATTGAGCCAGAGTCCTAGGTACTGGAATGTTCAAACCTGCTCATTGACATTAAGGTGGCTATGAATAAGTGAGTTGGGGTTCTTTTGCCTCTTGGTGGAGATTCTGATGAGCTTAGTTTTAAGGAGTTAAGGAGTGAGCAAGTTAATGATGAAGCGGAAATCATTTTAGAGATCATATTGAATTGAGTGGGTTATGTGTTTGGATCAGAAAATAATGTCATCAACATATATTCAGCTTAGAAACTGTGGATGGTAGAGTGTAAGCTTGTATATAAAAAAGGGAAAAAGAAGGGGGGCCAGTATGGAGCCTTGAGGGACTCATTTAAATAAGGGAGTGGTAACTTATGTACTGTTATAATTTTCTGAGAAATATCAGTTGGACAAGTAATTTTGGAACCAGGGAATAGCAATATGTCAGTGAGGCAATGAAATAGCACTGAGTTGTCAAACATGTCAAAGGCTCTGGTAAGATCTATAGATATTGCCCCAGTAAGGAGGCCTTTGCCCATAGCTAAATGGGTGCGATTAGTGAAGGTCCAAAGTGCAGAGGAAGTGCTAGTCTTCTTTTCTCTTTTTTCACATCTAGGTTATATATACTGGTTGTGTTGACATTAACCAGGGTATGGAAAAAGCCTTCTAGCACTTTCACAGTTGTATACGTACTGAAAAATGTGAAATGTGCATCGACCACTTGACTAATAAACAACATACCTACGATTGAACTAAAGACACTACATAAATCTGTATTATATGTTGTATATACTATATTAGATGTACTTAATTGTCAATATAGTTGGAAGAGTTCCAGCCAAAGCTGAGACCATGTCATACATATACTTTATTTCTTTTTCACTGAGTGACAAAAGACCTAGGATATCACAGACTGTCAACCACTGTATCTGAATGCTTAAATAAGACTTTTCATCTATTTTTCTGTCAAAACTCCTGTTAACATCTTGCCTTTAATGTGGTTGTAATGAGTATTTAGGAAACTAATGCAAACAGAGCATTATTATTGCCCAAATTATTTCATTATATATCCTTGTCTGATGTTGTATATACTTTATAGAAGCCGCGGTGGTGCAGCGGTAGCACTGCTGTCTCACAGCAAGAGGTTCTCCTGTTCTATTCTCGGCTGGAGCGTCTTCTGTGTGGAGCCTTTATGTTCTCCGTGGTGGAGTGGCGTTCAAAAACATGCGTAGAATGGGTGTGTCTTCGCTGAAGGTTGGGCATTGAGCTGGCACCTGTAAAAATCTACTGCCAATTATTAGCGGACCAGAGTTTCACTGTGGCGCCCCCTAACCGGGAAAAGCCGAAAGAAGTCATTTACGAATTATGTGAATTCAGTAACTTTAATGAATACATTTAAAAGAAAAGCAGGACACTCTTATTACCATGCACATGGAAGCTAATGTGCTCAGATTTAGCTTATGGTCTGTAGCCTCCATTATGTTATTTTATTTTTAAATATATATTTTTTTAATTTTTGAATATTTGTAAACTTTGTTCTGGTTGTAAAAATTGTATAATTTGAATGTTGCGTTAGATGTGCTTTTGCTTTTACATATTTTTATGAAAGAAATGTTAACAGTGTCATTCATTATAATATTCCAATATACCAAAACTGCTATTAAAATAATGAGTATTTTATTACAATAAAATGCAATATGTTCTTTGGCAAGCAGTGAGTACTTTCAGATATTTTGCAATGAACTAAAGTAACCACTTGATGGCAGTCAAGAAATACAGGACTTATCCGACATGTCAAATTCCATAAAGGTTATACAGGCAATACTTTTTGTCTTAATGGATTTACTTTTGTAAAATAATATTTATGTATTTTTCATGTCAGATATAACTATCTTAAGTGCATCAAGTCAGTCAGTAAAATACGACTGTTGCTGTTTAGGGAATGGAGTATGTTTAAAGATTGTTTTTTGCATGTGTAGGTTTGGAGAGCAGTTTATAAAATATTTCTGACTATAATCAGTTTATTTTTCCCCAGCATATTTTGAATCATCACAGAATTCCAGACTACATTTTAGCAGGGCCATTTATTTTGTCATTTTATTTTCCAGTAATTCTCCTAATGATAAGGATAGCTAGGTATAGCATGTGTGGTATTTTACAGGTGAGACAATAATGGTGCTGAATAAAGGAACTCCTTTAGGGTTCATTCAATTGTATAGTACAGGCAGCTGTAGCTTTTGGTGGATGTTTCTCCTATGTAATATAAAACCATTGAAAGTGGTTACACAATCTCCATGCTGGAGTTGTCACAGCACTTCAAGGCATTGTCCTTCCCATTGTGTCAGACTTCAGCAAATCCACCAACACCTGTGCTCACCCATGCAGTCATATAGGACTGGACAATTATGTGTACTGTTCCTGACAAAAGATGGCATAAATGCAGTGGTCGCTTTCTGGCTTGATCAGTTTATGCAGGCCAGTGTGTTTTTTCTTCTCACAATTTTTTAACCTCTCAGAATGTTAACATTTTATTCTCCTCCATTTCAGCTTGTAGTCCCAGCTTTATTATCTGTCCCAAATCCTACAGAATGTCAACCTGTAATTTTCTCTCTTTTATATAAGTAGTTTTTGGTTTCATTTATTGGTTTTGCACAAACTTTCCACCTTTCTCTTCTCACACACACACACACACACACACACACACACACACACACACACACACACACACACACACACACACACACACACACACACTTTTTTTGTCTAAGATAATATCTCCTCCTTTCCTCTGACTAGTTTAGTTGCTTTCCCAACCAGTATAGGTCATTAGCTGTCCTCCTACGTCTCTGTCCTAACCTGTGCGGCTCCCTACTCTCTCATTAGTTGTCCTCTTATTTCTCTGTCCTAACCTGTGTGGCTTCTACTATCTCATTAGCTGTCCTCTTACTTGTGTCCTATCCTGTGTGGCCCCTACTCTCTCATTTGTTGTCCTCTTTGTTCTTTGTCCTAACTTGTGTGGCTCCCTACTCTCTCATTTGCTGTCCTCTTACTTCTCTGTCCTAACCTGTGTGGCCCCTACTCTCTCATCTACTGTCCTCTTACTTCTCTGTCCTAACCTGTGTGGCCCCTACTCTAATTGCCACCTCAGCCTTTGCAGCACATCAGCTTCCCATGTACTCATTTATATTTATATTATAGTGTTCCCATGTGTAATACTGCATTTCCCCCCAGAATCTCACTACTTCTGTTTTTACATGATTGTCCTAACTCTAAGCATTTTGTATAAATATGCCTTTTCCAACCCCTCTCACTCCCACCTATAAACTAGCAACTAATGATGTGTGCTTTTATCACACCTCTTCATATTAGGTATTTATAGTCCAATTTATGTAAATAGTTTTCCACAAGTTAACTATTCACCATCACACGCAGCTTGTGATTATGGTCTTGTTTGCTGCTACAACAGTTTACTGATAGAGGCATTTCATATAGAATCTTCTTTAACTCAATTGCCATGTCATCTTGCCAACTTGCTTCTGATCACTCAAGTCATGTTATACTTGTGATTGAAAGGGAGTTTAAAAAAGGTGTTTTTCTTTGCAGGGAGCAAGCTCCCCCTAGACTATCCAACATGGAAGCTATGCTTCCACATCCATGCTGTAAATAAACTGCACCAAAAGTTTTTCTGCTATATTTTTAATGCCACTTTTGCTTTGTGCATTCATTGTGTATTATAATATCTGAATTCCTCCAGATCACCCCTATATAAAAGGAACTTTAGGACTCCAGTAGGGCTGCCCAGTTATTATATCTTAAATAAAAGAGGCCTCATGACAGAAACAGATAAAGCCCTGACTGTATCAGACTATCAGTGTTCAGCTAGCTGCATGTGAGCTGGGGGTATTGGATGGGGGAGGGGATGGGAGTGTGTGTCCAATGTACTGTATCTAGTAATCTCCAGTCTGCAGGTAGCATACTGCTTGGTTAGGAACGTAAGCATGCATAGAAGCAAGCATGTACTTTCTGAAGGCAGCATTGCAGAGCTCAGAAGGGTGGTAGGGGATTAGGGCACTCCTCAACAGCAGTGCAATGCTGCACCTTCTTCCTTGATCTTCTCCCTGGTCCTGTATGTGGGTCAGCTGGAGTTCAGAGAGAGGCTAAGGTCAGGCTGCCCTTCGAATAAAGGAAGGAAGTAGTGAGTGAATGAAGACAGGCGTGCATCGACTACATTTTGTAAGGGAGCAAAAAAAAAGCAAGCTAAAGGACCTAAGAAACTGTATCCTGTATCAAGCTTGATCAGGAAACTTGCCATATGTAACTGATAAATTCTTTGTTGTAAGTTCTCAAACAATAACTATATCGGGTATAGTAGACAATAATTGAATTTGATGCACTGTAATGAAATTTTACACTACTTTCATTTAACTTTTTAATTCCTTACATCTGTACAGCAAATATGCCATTTCAGGGGGTCATGGATGACTTCCCTTTAGGTGTCTATCTAGAGCAACATGTCAGGATTCTAATAACTGTTGTTGGTGTCCCTGTACATTTGCAATGCTGGAGGTGTACAATAGGTACAAGCTGGATAATTTTACACCTACGGTATGTGCTAAGTATAGGTTCATAGGTTCATACTAGGCTATCTGCCCTAGGGCATTTATAAGCCTAGCCAGAGTGTGTCTGGCTTTCGCCACCCATTTTAAATTAATTTTGCTATGCCCTTTTTCGAGGTCAGTATACTGTGCCTCTGTCTAACAGTGACACAGAAGTGATACCCGGGGTAAACCTATGATCTCCCATCCACTCATCAAGATTCCTCTTGAAGAGAGTCAATGAGGGACTCTGCCTAACCTGGACTGGGATTTTATTCCAGAGTGAAGGGAGCCTCTGGGTTATGAATCTGTCCCTCCAGCATGTCCTATTTATTTCAGTGCTGAGGTTCAAGTCTCTCGAGCACGTAGCTCAATGGGATTTGGATTTTCTGAGGTGCAGCATGTCCATTAATTCCGGGTTGGACATGGCTTTATACGTCAGGCACAGATTGCCTCTGAGCAGGCGGTATGCCACTGAGTAGAGCTGGAGTTTCTTTAACCGGGCAGCATATGGCATCTGTTTGAGCCCTTTGATCCTCTTGGTGAGGTACTTTTGGGGTCTTTCCAGTTGCTGCAGGTGTCTGGTAAGGTACATCTCAAAAGAGGCATTGTACTCAATTATGGGCCTGATGAGGGATGAGTAAAGAGGCATGATGACCTCCCCTGATCTAGATGTGAATCCCTTCATGATTAGGTGGGCTATATAAAATGGTTTTCTAACAACTTTAGCCACGTGGTTGTCAAATGAGAGATTGCTATCAACTTGGGTCCCCAGGTCCCTAATTACTTCTTCTGTACTTAATGGATTACCACCTATGTGGTAATTTGTGGGCACTTTGTTTTTGCCAAAGGGGATGACTATACACTTTTTGGCGTTTAGCTTGAGGCCATGGCTCTGGCACCAGTTGTCTGTTTCTATGAGGCCCTTTTGGAGGATGCTTGTGTCAGCTGGAGAGTCGATTATGGCGCCCAGTTTGCAGTCATCTGTGAACTTGGTCAGCCACAGTCCTTCCGTGTTGGCCTGTACCTCCGAGAAATATATACTGAAAAAGAGAGATCCCAGGACTGAGCCTTGTGGGACGCCACTTGTAACTGGTTTGGAGTCTGACATGGCTCCAGCAATTCTAACCATGTGGGTTCTATCCTTGAGCCAGTTTGCAACCCATCTAGTGACATAGGGGTTTATATTTAAGCTGGTGAGCTTATCTATAATGCCCGAGTGGGGTATTGTATCGAAGGCTTTTGCGAGGTCCAGGTAGGCTGTGTGGACCACCTTCCCCTTGTCAATGGCCTTGGTGACTGTTTCAAATAAATCGACCAGGTTTAAGAGGCAGGATCTGCCCTTAACAAAGCCGAACTGGGTAGGATCCAGTGTCTGTAGGTCCCCAATATCTTTATTTATGAGGTCCATGATGATCCTTTCCATAGCTTTGCAGACTAAGCTAGTCAGGCTTATGGGGCGATAGTTTCCAGGATCCATTGAGGTACCACCTTTATGGAGAGGGACCACTGTTGCTGTACGCCACTCTTTGGGTGCATATCCTGTAGTAAGGCTGAGATTGAACAGTAGTTTTATGTTTGGGTTTAGCTCTTCTTGGAGTTCATGTAGGACGCAACCCGGGACACCGTCTGGTCCCATTGATGCTGTGTTTTTTGCTTTGGAGAGGGCGGCTCTTACCTGAGCATCTGAGATGTCAGGAGGGCAGCACTTTGCTGGGATAGATATTTGCCCTTTTGGTTGGGGGGGGGGTTACGCTGAACCTGTCAGCTAAGATGTTGGCAATGTCTGTGGGTTTGGTGTATTTTTTGTCATTTTGGACTAATTCTTTGCATATCTGGGAATTCCCACCCAGGTTCCTAACATAACTAAAGAAAGCCTTGTGATTATCCTTAGTGTCCTGTGCAATTTTTCTCTCGAAGCTGGCCTTAGACGATTTTATGAGTGCCCGTAGTTTTTTGCTAATACTGATCAGAGATGCCTTCCCTTTTTGGGATTTTGCTCTATCATGTAGTAGCTTCCTCCTTCTATTATATAGTTTGTTTATGGCTGGGGTCCACCAGACAGGACGTCTGCCTTTGAAGGATTAGGTCTTGGTTTTATTTGGGATTGCATGATCCATGCATTCCTGAAGGTGTTCATAGAATGCGTTTGTAAAGGATTCTGCGGTCTGGGCCGTATTTTCCACAGGCCCGGGGGCTTTGAAGGATTCCACCTCAGTTTTGAGGAGTGTGAAATTTGCTTTAGAGAAGTTTTTTACTGTGGTTTTCTGGGCAGGGGGTGGGGTCGGGATGTGAATATCCAGTGAGATTAGTTTATGGTCTGATCTTACCAGTGAGGGATACACTTCTGGTCTGGAGCATAGAGTCCCCATGTTGGTGATGATCAGGTCCAGTATGTTTTCCCCTCTTGTGGGAGTGGTAACAAGTTGTTCCATAGCATTTGAGTTTATAAATTCTAGGAACCTTTGGGCTAGGGTGTTGGAGCTAGAGTAATGCTCCCAGTCTATGTTTGGGTAGTTGAAGTTGCCCAATATAATGGTGTTTGGAGAGACCTTCATATTTTCCAGTGTTCTCAGGAAGGCCGAGTGGGGTTCC
The DNA here is from genome assembly GCF_019279795.1 of Protopterus annectens. Classification (NCBI taxonomy): domain Eukaryota; kingdom Metazoa; phylum Chordata; order Ceratodontiformes; family Protopteridae; genus Protopterus; species Protopterus annectens. The sequence goes on from NC_056739.1 coordinate 539,805,330, forward strand.
TGGGTTTGGGAGGGAGGTCTGTAGCAGGCTATAAACTAGAAGGCAGTTTTACCCACTGTTAGTTGCACATGGATAGTCTCTGATGCTTCGTGCTGTGCCACCAACCTGGAGGTGTGGGTATCTTTGTGAATATTGATACTCCCCTTCCTTTTGTGGTTCGGTCCAAGTTTTGGGGCCGAAAAGCATGGTATGAGGTATAACCTGGTAGTGCTGGGGTGCTCTCAGGAGCCTTGAACCAGGTTTCTGTTACTGCACAGATATCGATGTTCTCCATGCTAAGGAGAGTTTCGAGTGCGTGCATCTTGAGGTTTAGACTTCTGGCGTTGAGTAACATTACTCTTAGTTTCTTATCCCTTGTGATACCTATGGAGGTGGGTTTGTCTTTTGAGCCTTGCCTAAAAAAGGCACTATGGGGGTAGCAAGAGCCTTTGCCAATATCCAAAAGCCTAGGGGTGACAGGTGCAAGCCGTCCCTAGCGAAGCATCGTGGCTTGTCGAGCATGTCATCCCAGGCTGACAGGCATTGGATCCCCTTTGAATGGCACCAATACTTAAGCCAGTTTGTTGAAATTGATCATCTTATCTTCATATTGTGGCATCATTCTTGGTGAGGGTAAGATGCTGCTCAAGGTCAGGGTCATACCAGCCTGGGCTATATGCTCAGAGAGTTCCTCTATGTCTCTTTTCATGTAGTCCAGGGAGGTACATCTCAGGTCATTCACAGCAGCATGGACAATGACTGAGTCATATTTGTACTTGCCTTGGAGTGACCTGAGCGCTTGTGTTATGTGGCGGATCCTAGTGCTCGACTGGCAGCTCACCGTGACCTTCTCCTTGTTCAGCCTGGTGAGCGGGACGTCAGTGTGCCTGACGATAGAGTCACCTATTACAAGTGTATCAGGTGTGTTGTTTAGCCTTAAGGGCTGTGACTGTTCGGCACACTGGCTTTGTGAGCTATGTGTTGCACGTGTTTTGTTTTGGGGTAGTGGTTGCTTGGGTGTCTGCTTTGGAGGTCTCTGCTGCTTAGGCAGATTTTTATTTAGAGCCTCCGAGTATGTTTTTGTGTGTTTATGTGTTTGGTTTGCTGTCGTGGTAGGTCTATGTGAGACTGGAATTGTAGTGAGTGTGGTTTCCTTCTCCTCCTGACTGGTTATGCCAGTACTGAGTTGAGAGAGCTTAGCCTCCAGTTTGGCTATATGGTTGCATCTCTCACATGTGTTGGAATTTGTTGGGAGGAGGAGAGGGTTGTCTGTTTACATGAGGCAGTTGTAACATTGCCTCAAGATTCCCTGATTCACCAGCTGGACCGGAGAGGAGATTGACAACTGACCTTTGGACATGCTAGAATAGTATTGGGAATTCCTTTATAATTGAAAAAAAGGGCCAATGGGGAACAAGGTACTCAAGGGGAGTTTGTGAGGGTGTAGTGCTTTTAATTTTTTAGTGCTGACTTATATAATTGCTTTAGTGAGCAAGTGCCAGGTAACTTAAATGCAATGTAATGCACTACTGATAAACTGGTGATTACTTCATCAAAGCTTTTTTTTTTTTGTGGGGTGGACTTGCGGACCAGATGGGCAACTATTAATAACAAATTACTCAAGGTTTAGCAATATTGATTTACTTATAGCATTTATGAGGTCAACAGAGGCCCATTCTCTCTGCATGTGTTATGATGACTGAGTCCCCACATATTGTCTGCTTTTCTGATTGTGACTGAACTGGCTGTGGGGAAGTCAGCTTTGATAAAGTCAAACACCTGTGCATATAGCATCATATTATGTTAGACAAATGGAGATGGCGCTGTCTGTGTTGTGAACTCTATGAACCTCAAGTTGTATAGCGGCTGCAGTTCTACAGTCCTTGAGCAATAATGATGGGAACCTCCTAAGCTATCAGTCCATATAACGGCAATTACAACAGTCTGCAAAAAAAGAGATAAAAATATACTAGAAACATCTGTCTGCATGACTGTAACACAGAGGGTAGGCATAAAAGAAACCTTTCAGTAACTGAAAGATAAAAATAAATAAGAAAGATAGCAGTTAATGCTTAGTGTTATAAAAAAAAAAAAAAAAAAAAATTATTTTCTTGTTTTAATTACATAATTTGTATTACATAGTTAGTATTATTTCTTTGTTGTTAGATTTGCATCACCTGACCTGAACTAATATCCTTGTATTATTGCTCTTTGCCTATATCATAAGTGATTATTTTACATGTATTTCTATAACCATGCTTTAATCTGTGGAGCTTTTCTCCCCGGGCCTCCACTGAAAATGGACGACGATCCAGTTGGACTAGCCCGGTCAACAAATGTAAAATAAAAATAAAATAAATAGTGTTCCATAACAAGTGGATGCTGTCACCAATAATAGTGAGTTAATTGCATCAGAATTTACTGACTGCTGTTTGAAATGGCACTTCAACAGAAGGAAAACCCCCAATATTACTGTGTGGTCAGCACAGTCTCATAGCCCATGGAATGAAGAAACCCTTACACCACCCTCCCAAGTATAATATATAAATGTGTGTGTGTGTGTGTGTGTGTGTGTGTGTGTGTGTGTGTGTGTGTGTGTGTGTGTGTGTGTGTGTGTGTGTGTGTGTGTGTGTGTGTGTGTGTGTGTGTGTGTGTGTGTGTGTCTATATATAAAACTAAATGGATATGTGCACTTTCATTCTCTTTAATGTCAAGAACTTAATCAGAATACATTTGATTTGAAAGTTGGTTAAGGCTGTTGTTTTCCTTATTGCATATGTTTGTTTTTGTATTGTTGCCTGTAGTCCTTGAAAAAAATGTCCTCAGTGGTTTCCGTGACAGTATAGCAGCTGGGAGTTATATGCCAATGAAACTGACTGATACAAACATGAGCACAATGTTAATTTTGAAGATTGTGGTACTACCGACAAATGCAGAGAGCTTAATGAGCAGCCTGCTATGGGTTTAGTCAGAGTGCTGCAAACTAAGGAACTGTCTGGAACTTGTAGTCTGCCTGTGTGCAAACATCTCTATATTGCTTGATGCATGAAGTACTCAGAATTTAACTCCATCTGAAGGCAAAGTCAGCAGCACTGGCAGATCAGAATTCCAGCAGCAGTGTTTAAAGTGATACCACATAACCAGAAAAAAACATCTCGCCAGCCCGAATAGTAAACAGCACACCTAGTGAAATGTATTCAGATCTCTGACACAAGACCCTCTGCAGGCCTCAGGAATGGTGACTATCCCAATTTCTATTACTTAAGTGACATTGTGACGTAGTGGCAGAGAGAGTGAGCCGTAGGAAATAAAAATCTGCATTTGTACAGTACAATATCCTGTAACCACTTGCTTACACTGTGATATTTTAACAACTCGCCCTTCGTATCGTGCTTCTAATTCCAGCTGTCTGCCCATACATAGCAGTGTCTGCTTTCAGAACAAGCGGCATGTGTGGAAATCTGAAAACTATTTACCTTCAGTCCTGGAATAATTAACATACTGTCTAGACTCACACACCACTCTTTATTACTAAAGACAGCTGTTTCGAGATCTTATATTCTCGCAGACCTAATCTGCTTCTACAGTCTCATTATTAAGGCTGCAGTATACAGTTTCTGAATCGCTCTCGACTGGCATACTACAGAACATGATTCCAGAAGCAGACTGTGAAATCAGGCTTGAAAACTAAAACAGCAGAAGTCTAAAAGAGCAAACCACTCAGAAATGTACAGACATCTTGAGAGAAAACAATGAGAAAATTAACCACCAATGATGCACCACTGGTGTAGTTTCATCACCTCAAGCTGTTTACTGGAATTTGTCGGCACAAGTATAATACTTGGTTGTAAATTGTCTGCAGAGTTTTTAACTGCTTTGCTCACAAATTATTCTTGTGTCTAACACCATTCCCTGTACAGGCAGTATAATGCAGGGATTAAGCAGAGTGAACACTGCACATGTATGACCTGAGTTCCATTCTCATGAGACCCCTTCTCACAGTTTATAAACTGTGAGATTTACTAGTAGGTAACCTTCCTGTCGCTCTGTTTGCTCCTAAAAACTAATTCTGAAATAATATGTGCTAATTAATTTTCTACTGTTTTGAGACTTTTCTTGTCCTTTAGTTGTATAAAAAATACTCAGATTCCATTTTTTCATATTTTTTTTGTTTATGCTTCTCCTTCAATAATCTGTGTGTGTGTGTTGCATCTTGTTACTAGCATTAGTTATGTTGGGAAATCATCAGTTTTTTTCTGCCACCACATTAAATATTTAGCATCTCCCTGTGCACCACACTGAGTTTATCAATACTATGCCTGTGATGAAACACCAAGCGCTCAGTCTCTATGTTATATGCTCAGACGTATGCAGCAATCCTGCTTTTGTCCTTCTTGTGTCTGGTTTGGTTCAGTGTTGTCATTTTAACAGCAAACATAGCATTTCATTAGTATAATATTCAGCAATACATTTATAACACTCCAGCCTTCTGAACTGGCAGGAAAATGAGTGCAAAAAGAGCATTTTATACATAAATCAAGATTTTCTTTAGAAACATTTGCAAAGGCTTCTGATTTGAATATCACTTTATGCCAACAGCATGCACAGACACTTATCACTGTTTTGTAAACATCTTTGGGATACAGAACAATTTTTCTTTTTTCTTCCACTGTGTATTATAGCATTGTTATTTGGTTATTACAGCATATTTCTGATAACCTGCCACAGGCACATATGAGAGATCATGGAAGTGGTCAGTATTGTTTTATTTGAAGGTGTAAGGCCAGATATAGCCATATGTGCCTGTATATATATATATATATATATGTGTGTGTGTGTGTGTGTGTGTGTGTGTGTGTGTGTGTGTGTGTGTGTGTGTGTACATATATATATTTATATATATATATTTATATATATATATATATATATATATATATATATATATATATATATGTGTGTGTGTGTGTATGTATGCATATACACACACTGACACACACACACACACACACACATGACATATGTATAGATGTGTGTGTGTGTGTGTGTGTGTGTGTGTGTGTGTGCACGTACATATCTTTTTCTCTCTCTCTCTCTATATATATATATATTTATATATATATATATATATATATATATATATATATATATATATATATATATATATATAATTGAACATCATATAAAACAGTGACATTAAGTTTGAACGTATGGAGTATCAGATGACCTAAATATCAAAACTACAAAAGATAAAGAAAAGAAATCCATTTCCTTTCTGAATTATGCCACCAAAACCACCCATAACACTAGTCTCACATTTGTTTGAATAGTGGCAGTGTTATGGGAAGGCTTTTTGTCAGGTAAGATGTGGGATTAGAGTTGGGGAGTGGGGGCAGCACACATTACTAAGGTGGCCTGGGGATTTCATCCCCCGCACTACTTCAGTAAGATGTGTTAAGCTAACCCTGCCCCTGCACCCCACCCTAATCTTACACCTTACAAAAAACCTTCATGTAACACTGTCACTGCATGAGACTCTGACATACAAGCACACACAAACACACACTACCAACACTTCATCTATCCCCTTACCTAACCCTAAAATGCACACACTCACATGCAAACATAGAAAACATAACATCCAAACACACTGATCCCCTCCAAACCCCACTCACCCTTCTTGTTGAAACATAATGTCAACATTCTGGACCTTCAACTATCTGAACTATACAGATAAGCTAGCCACTCAGTGCTGTGAGGATTGCCTATAGGTGATCATCACTGCTGATGTGACACCTCAACCCCATGTACAAAATGGGAAAAAGGGGGTTAATGCTGATATATATGGCTGCTGTTCATTAGATTGTTTCTAGTAGTAGCTTGTAAGGGGTCGCTTTATTGGTTGATGGATTACCATGTCAGGTTTGCATGACTAAGACACACAAAGTGTTTAGTATCTACAGGATGTAAGCTCAGATTTATTATGTGTAATTTACGTGGAATTGCCGAACATGAATGAATGTCTTGCGGATTGTGTTTAAGTACACATGATACTGTGATTTATTTTGCCTCTGAGGCATTTCTCATTGCTGACAATGTCTGCCGTACTTTGTCACTTGCCATAAAAGAAAAGGTTGTAAGCACGTGTTGCTATAAGTGGAACAAGCACTGTTAATTTTGTCTACACTGTCCAACGTTTTCAGCAAAGCTGAGAGATGCTTCATTTAGTGGGCTATTTGTGCTGTAGAGAGAGGGCTTATGGTAAATGGCTGTGGGGTTTTACAGAGCACATATTCTGCACTGGACTTGTATGCATTTTATATTGTTGAATCTTTGGGTATGCATTTTATATTGTTGAATCTTTGGGTGTGCGTGATCTTGGACAATTGTGTATCAGTTCTGAAAATATATAGTTTTAAATCTGCATTGCTGCCTATTTTTCCATACTTTTAAGATTATTTGCTCTACATTTTATGACGTGTTTTGTATTTTATGAAAGGATGGTGGTACTAGTAGTTTCTGACTTTGCCTAATTCCATAGTAATTTGAGTCATAATTTTATTTTTTTTAATCTCACATACGATCTTGCCTTCTATCTCCAGGCTTCCAGGCCAAAAAAAAAAAAAATATGTATGCATTTTATATATATATATATATATATATATATATATATATATATATATATATATATATATATATATATATATATATATATATATATATATAGATATATATAGATATACGCATACATATACAAACACACACCATTTCAGGTTGTGTGTGTTCATATTCTAACAGCTGCAGCTTTTTTGGGATTCAAGATCAGCTATAACAGATTGTAGCCACCATGGGCATGTGCTTTGAGTGAAAGATTTTCCTCAGCAAAAGCTCATCTATGAGCTCAGCATAAGCAACATTTTTTAATTCTGCCAAGAAATCAGACAAATAAAGCAATATTTAGAGAAAGTAGTAATGAAATATGGGGTTTTCAACTAAGTTGCAAAGCCAAACATTGTATTTTTATTAAACGGATTTCATCAGAACATATATTTTTAAAAGGGTTAATCTTCACCAGAAAAAAATCTGTGAATAAATTTGGGATATAGTTTATTTTCTTATGAGACAGAAGTAATATGCAGCTTTCTTCCATCAGTGACTGTGTGCGAGGTGGTGGGAGATTTGGGTAAAGCTTAAATCTACCTCACCTGTGGTCTTTGGGGGTTTGAGAGCCTGTACTTTTAGATAAAGCAGTAAGGTTTACACCAGTGGTATGATTTAAAAATAAATTGGACTGACATATGGGTAAGTTATTATGTAGTGAGGTAAAGTAACCTGCTGGTAACATATTTGCAATGTCTAGAACAGGTAGAGAAAAATGCCCTTGTCTCCTGTCAAAAAGAAAATTTCTGCAAAATTTGACAGACCACTGGTATTTATCTAATAACCAATGTCAAAGACTATAATGTGCTGAAACCCTTTCTCCAGTACATCATTGTATAATTACTATTTGTAGCAGACAGTACAACAGACTCAACAGAAAATACTTCAAAATGTGTATAATTCTCTCTCATCCTAGATGTCTTATTTTGGCCTTTGAACACAAAGTTTCCTGTTGGATTTCAGCATTACAGCACACCATTAGAAAAGACAAGCCATTAGATATGGAAAACTCTGAGCATGTAGTTTTCAGCTAGAATTTATAATGCATGTTCAAAGTAACTGTCCAAAAAAGTCAGCAGTCTTCTATGGATATATACTTTACTTTATATGTAAATGGAGCAACAACATAAAACGATTTCTTCACAGTTGCCTAGCTGCCTGCCACTGAAACAGCAGGCATTTCAGGACTACATTGTTCAGAATTGATTTTCATTTTATTGAAAGTCAAATGAAGTATAACACAATATACTTTATAGCTGTGTGCTCGATTTAAGTAGCAACTCTGTTCATAAATTGTTTCTAAAATGAAAAGTATGGATTTCATTTATAGAAATGGTAATGATGGCAGTTCTTAGTTTAACATTCTTTACTTTTTTAGTACAGCAAGAACCTAGAAGTATATGCCCAGGAGAATCTGATCTTTGTTTAGTTATGTTAATTAGTAAGGTGTGCATGCATCCATGCTTAAGCAAGTCAGTTTACCTAGGGGTTGAAAATTTTCCTCTCTCACACAATATTTCATTTTAGTCAGCAGTGCATGAGTTGTTTAATATATGAAGCAGAAGAAATGTTGATTAGATTTAGAAAGTAATTACTAGTTTGGTAGTGATTAATGTTATGATTGCACTATGCAACCAGCAAGGTTCAGAGGTAGGTTGAGTTCATACAGGAACTGTGGGTAATGATGTTAAATTCCACTAATATTTTCCCCACCCAGACAGCAGAGATGCATATCCTATCATGTGAGTATCTCCTACCTACTACGTAACAGAGAACAAATGCTAGTTAGAAAAGTACTGCAGTAAAGGAGAGGGGGGGGGTGGATACTAGACTACAAAATGCACACCCTACTACTACTAGTGTATACAGTGAAGCACTCTGCGATTATTGGTGGGTGTGGCTCTTAGTGTGCGAGACTGTAAACAGTGTCTCTTAGGGATACAACCCAGAACCTGAAAGATCCACAGAATGGACACTAATGAAAGAATGACTCTTGAAAATTGGGGGTTCAGTGTGGATAGCTGATAAAGCCAGGTAGAGCACCAGCAAGTATAATGAACTGCTTGCATTAATGGGGGGTTTGAGAAAATGTTTGATTTCAGAGTTTTTTAAGTAACATCCCAGCTCTGTGCTTGGTACACAGCACTGTCAAACTCAATAAGTCAGCAGCCCCAGAGATGCAAGAGTGGACCAAGAACAGTGAAACCACATTACCATAAAAGGAGCAGTCTTCCTCCTGTTTGAAGATCAGTGTAGTCAATCAGTAGGTAGGTGCCACTCAGATGCCAAAGAAACAAATGACATTCCAACAGGGATGGGATGCTAAAACATTTCCTGCACCTACAGGTCTGTCTCTCCTCTTTCACCATAGCTTTATTGAGTATTTGCAGTGTGTGTGTGTACCGTAGTCACAATTTACAATTTAAAGTAATTCAAAAATGTGATAGTTACATGTGACCACCCAAAGCTCTGTAATGCTTTCCTTCCTGTCCATAATACTGCACTTTAGGGCATTACTCAAAACAGTGGCTGTAACATACACCAAGATGCTGCATGTTTTTAAGACCTCTTAGACCAGATCTGTCCTGATTCCTTAGCCAGCTTTATTCCAAATTCCATGCTAAATGGCAATCTAGCATCTACACCTTTTTAACAGTCTCTGCGACTGTTCCACAAGGCTCCACTCTAGCATCACTACTGTTTAAGATATTTAATAATTTACACATTGCCTCAAAACATACCAACCTGGTGAATATACTGATAGAAACCTCATTTGCTTTCCCCAAAATTCCATTCTTTTCCAACAGCTCACACAAGATTCATTCTCCTCCATAGACACCTGGCTAACAAAATTAGACCTAATACTAAACCCAGAATGGCAGACTTCTACTTTTCACATCTCAGGGTCATACCAAATGCAATGCTAACTGTCGGATCACCTCCACAAATATTCAGGTAGTTTTCTGTAGTAAATTACTAACGGTTATAGTAGACACTATGGCATTCAACCTCCACATCCAGCAAGAAATCAAAAAAATCATCAAGGAGCTTGGTCTGCTGCATAGAGACAAACATTATCTGACTGGAAGCAGCCAGATACCATTAGCATGCACCTGCCTAAACTTCTGAATGTCTCTCCTATTCTCACCAACCTCCAAACCATCCTGACAATTAAACTAGAGCAATACTATAGTAAAATAGACAAATATGCTTCTAACAAGCTATGCACCACACATCTCTGAACTGCCCTCAGGCACCTTAACTGGCTTGAATTAAACTAATCTTCTCTCCACCAAATGAGTTCTCCAGTTAGCATTATGTAGAACATTTATGGTAGTCTGTAAGATGACACTAGGGAAAGAAATACAGTTAGCATTATGTAGAACATTTATGGTAGTCTGTAAAAAGATAAAAGGGAAAGAAATACAGTTAGGATTATGTAGAATATTTATGGTAGTCTGTAAGATGACACTAGTGAAAGAAATACAGTTAGCATTATGTAGAACATTTATGGTAGTCTGTAAGACGAAAAAAGGGAAATAAATACAGTTAGCATTATGTAGAACATTTATGGTAGTCTGTAAGATGACACTAGGGAAAGAAATAAAGTTAGCAATATGTAGAACATTTATGGTAGTCTGTAAGATGACACTAGGGAAAGAAATACAGTAAGCATTATGTAGAACATTTATGGTAGTTGTCAGAAGACACTAGGTAAAGAAATACAGTTAGCATTATGTAGAACACTTATGGTAGTCTGTAAGATGACACTAGGGAAAGAAAAACAGTTAACATTATGTAGAACATTTATGGTAGTCTGTAAGAGGACACTAGGAAAGAAATACAGTTAGGATTATGTAGAATATTTATGGTAGTCTGTAAGATGACACTAGTGAAAGAAATACAGTTAGCATTATGTAGAACATTTATGGTAGTCTGTAAGATGACACTAGGGAAAGAAATACAGTTAGCATTATGTAGAACATTTATGGTAGTCTGTAAGATGACACTAGGGAAAGAAATACAGTTAGCATAATGTAGAACATTTATGGTAGTCTGTAAGATGACACTAGGGAAAGAAATACAGTTAGCATTATGTAGAACATTTATGGTAGTCTGTAAGATGACACTAGGGAAAGAAATACAGTTAGCATTATGTAGAACATTTATGGTAGTCTGTAAGATGACACTAAGGAAAGAAATACAGTTAGTATTATGTAGAACATTTATGGTAGTCTGTAAGACGACACTAGTGAAGAAATACAGTTATCATTATGTAGAACATTTATGGTAGTCTGTAAGACGACACTAGGGAAATAAATACAGTTAGCATTATGTAGAACATTTATGGTAGTCTGTAAGATGACACTAGGGAAAGAAATACAGTTAGCATTATGTAGAACATTTATGGTAGTCTGTAAGATGACACTAGGGAAAGAAATACAGTTAGCATTATGTAGAACATTTATGGTAGTCTGTAAGATGACACTAGGGAAAGAAATACAGTTAGCATTATGTAGAACATTTATGGTAGTCTGTAAGATGACACTAGGGAAAGAAATACAGTTAGCATTATGTAGAACATTTATGGTAGTCTGTAAGATGACACTAGGGAAAGAAATACAGTTAGCATTATGTAGAACATTTATGGTAGTCTGTAAGACGACACTAGGGAAAGAAATACAGTTAGCATTATGTAGAACATTAATTGTAGTCTGTAAGATGGCAATAGGTAAAGAAATACAGTTAGCATTACGTAGAAAATTTATGATAGTCTGTAAGACAACAACAGGGAAAAAATACAGTTAGCATTATATAGAACATTTATGGTAGTCTGTAAGACGACACTAGGGAAAGAAATACAGTTAGCATTATGTAGAACATTTTTGGCAGTTTGTAAGACGACACTAGGGAAAGTTAGCATTATGTAGAACATTCATGGTAGTCTGTAAGACGACACTAGGGAAAGAAATACAGTTAGCATTATGTAGAACATTTATGGTAGTCTGTAAGATGACACTAGGGAAAGAAATACAGTTAGCATTATGTAGAACATTTATGGTAGTCTGTAAGACGACACTAGGGAAAGAAATACAGTTAGCATTATGTAGAACATTTATGGTAGTCTGTAAGATGACACTAGGGAAAGAAATACAGTTAGCATTATGTAGAACATTTATGGTAGTCTGTAAGATGACACTAGGGAAAGAAATACAGTTAGCATTATGTAGAACATTTATGGTAGTCTGTAAGACAACACTAGGGAAAGACATACAGTTAGCATTATGTAGAACATTTATGGTAGTCTGTAAGATGACACTAGGGAAAGAAATACAGTTAGCATTATGTAGAACATTTATGGTAGTCTGTAAGATGACACTAGGGAAAGAAATACAGTTAGCATTATGTAGAACATTTATGGTAGTCTGTAAGATGACACTAGGGAAAGAAATACAGTTAGCATTATGTAGAACATTTATGGTAGTCTGTAAGATGACACTAGGGAAAGAAATACAGTTAGCATTATGTAGAACATTTATGGTAGTCTGTAAGATGACACTAGGGAAAGAAATACAGTTAGCATTATGTAGAACATTTATGGTAGTCTGTAAGATGACACTAGGGAAAGAAATACAGTTAGCATTATGTAGAACATTAATGGTAGTCGGTAAGACGGCAATAAGTAAAGAAATACAGTTAGCATTATGTAGAACATTTATGGTAGTCTGTAAGACAACAATAGGGAAAAAATACAGTTAGCATTATATAGAACATTTATGGTAGTCTGTAAGATGACACTAGGGAAAGAAATACAGTTAGCATTATGTAGAACATTTTTGGCAGTTTGTAAGACGACACTAGGGAAAGTTAGCATTATGTAGAACATTTATGGTAGTCTGTAAGATGACAACAGGGAAAGAAATACAGTTAGCATAATGTAGAACATTTATGGTAGTCTGTAAGATGACACTAGGGAAAGAAATACAGTTAGCATTATGTAGAACATTTATGGTAGTCTGTAAGATGACACTAGGGAAAGAAATACAGTTAGCATTATGTAGAACATTTATGGTAGTCTGTAAGATGACACTAGGGAAAGAAATACAGTTAGCATTATGTAGAACATTTATGGTAGTCTGTAAGATGACACTAGTGAAAGACGTACAGTTAGCATTATGTAGAACATTTATGGTAGTCTGTAAGACAACACTAGGGAAAGAAATACAGTTAGCATTATGTAGAACATTTATGGTAGTCTGTAAGATGACACTAGGGAAAGAAATACAGTTAGCATTATGTAGATCATTTATGGTAGTCTGTAAGATGACACTAGGAAAGAAATACAGTTAGCATTATGTAGAACATTTATGGTAGTCTGTAAGATGACACTAGGGAAAGAAATACAGTTAGCATTATGTAGAACATTTATGGTAGTCTGTAAGATGACAATAGGGAAAGAAATACAGTTAGCATAATGTAGAACATTTATGGTAGTCTGTAAGATGACACTAAGGAAAGAAATACAGTTAGCATTATGTAGAACATTTATGGTAGTCTGTAAGACGACACTAGGGAAAGAAATACAGTTAGCATTATGTAGAACATTTATGGTAGTCTGTAAGATGACACTAGGGAAAGAAATACAGTTAGCATTATGTAGAACATTTATGGTAGTCTGTAAGATGACACTAGGGAAAGAAATACAGTTAGCATTATGTAGAACATTTATGGTAGTCTGTAAGATGACACTAGGGAAAGAAATACAGTTAGCATTATGTAGAACATTTATGGTAGTCTGTAAGATGACACTAGGGAAAGAAATACAGTTAGCATTATGTAGAACATTTATGGTAGTCTGTAAGATGACACTAGGGAAAGAAATACAGTTAGCATTATGTAGAACATTTATGGTAGTCTGTAAGATGACACTAAGGAAAGAAATACAGTTAGCATTATGTAGAACATTTATGGTAGTCTGTAAGACGACACTAGGGAAAGAAATACAGTTAGCATTATGTAGAACATTTATGGTAGTCTGTAAGATGACACTAGGGAAAGAAATACAGTTAGCATTATGTAGAACATTTATGGTAGTCTGTAAGATGACACTAGGGAAAGAAATACAGTTAGCATTATGTAGAACATTTATGGTAGTCTGTAAGATGACACTAGGGAAAGAAATACAGTTAGCATTATGTAGAACATTTATGGTAGTCTGTAAGATGACACTAGGGAAAGAAATACAGTTAGCAGTACGTAGAACATTTATGGTAGTCTGTAAGAAGACACTAAGGAAAGAAATACAGTTAGCATTATGTAGAACATTTATGGTAGTCTGTAAAATAACAATAGGGAAAGAAATACAGTTAGCATTATGTAGAACATTTATGGTAGTCTGTAGGATGACAACAGGGAAAGAAATACAGTTAGCATTAAGTAGAACATGTATGGTAGTCTGTAAGATGACACTAGGGAAAGAAATACAGTTAGCATTATGTAGAACATTTATGGTAGTCTGCAAGACGACACTAGGGAAAGAAATACAGTTAGCATTATGTAGAAAATTTATGGTAGTCTGTAAGATGACACTAGAAAAGGAAGTACAGTTAGCATTATGTAGAACATTTAGGTAGTCTGTAAGATGACACTAGGGAAAGAAATACAGTTAGCATTACATAGAACATTTATGGTAGTCTGTAAGATGACAATAGGGAAAGAAATACAGTTAGCATTATGTAGAACATTTTTGGTAGTTTGTACGACGACACTAGGGAAAGAAATACAGTTAGCATTATGTAGAACATTTATGGTAGTCTGTAAGACGACACTAGGGAAAGAAATACAGTTAGCATTAAGTAGAACATTTACGGTAGTCTGCAAGACAACACTACGGAAAGACATACAGTTACCATTATGTAGAACATTAATTGTAGTCTGTAAGATGGCAATAGGTAAAGAAATACAGTTAGCATTACGTAGAAAATTTATGATAGTCTGTAAGACAACAACAGGGAAAAAATACAGTTAGCATTATATAGAACATTTATGGTAGTCTGTAAGACGACACTAGGGAAAGAAATACAGTTAGCATTATGTAGAACATTTTTGGCAGTTTGTAAGATGACACTGGGGAAAGTTAGCATTATGTAGAACATTCATGGTAGTCTGTAAGATGACACTAGGGAAAGAAATACAGTTAGCATTATGTAGAACATTTACGGTAGTCTGTAAGACGACACTAGGGAAAGAAATACAGTTAGCATAATGTAGAACATTTCTGGTAGTCTGTAAGATGACACTAAGGAAAGAAATACAGTTAGCATTATGTAGAACATTTACGATAGTCTGTAAGACGACACTAGGGAAAGAAATACAGTTAGCATTATGTAGAACATTTATGGTAGTCTGTAAGATGACACTAGGGAAAGAAATACAGTTAGCATTATGTAGAACATTTATGGTAGTCTGTAAGATGACACTAGGGAAAGAAATACAGTTAGCATTATGTAGAACATTTATGGTAGTCTGCTAAGATGACACTAGTGAAAGAAATACAGTTAGCATTATGTAGAACATTTATGGTAGTCTGCTAAGATGACACTAGTGAAAGAAATACAGTTAGCATTATGTAAACCATTTATGGGAGTCTGTAAGATGACACTAGGGAAAGAAATACAGTTAGCATTATGTAGAACATTTATGGTAGTCTGCTAAGATGACACTAGTGAAAGAAATACAGTTAGCATTATGTAGAACATTTATGGTAGTCTGTAAGATGACACTAGGGAAAGAAATACAGTTAGCATTATGTAGAACATTTATGGTAGTCTGTAAGATGACACTAGGGAAAGAAATAAAGTTAGCAATATGTAGAACATTTATGGTAGTCTGTAAGATGACACTAGGGAAAGAAATACAGTAAGCATTATGTAGAACATTTATGGTAGTTGTAAGAAGACACTAGGGAAAGAAATACAGTTAGCATTATGTAGAACACTTATGGTAGTCTGTAAGATGACACTAGGGAAAGAAAAACAGTTAACATTATGTAGAACATTTATGGTAGTCTGTAAGAGGACACTAAGGAAAGAAATAATGTTAGCATTATGTAGAACATTTATGGTAGTTTGTAACCCGACACTAGGGAAAGAAATACAGTTAGCATTATGTAGAACATTTATGGTAGTCTGTAAGATGACACTAGGGAAAGAAATACAGTTAGCATTATGTAGAACATTTATGGTAGTCTGTAAGATGACACTAGGGAAAGAAATACAGTTAGCATTATGTAGAACATTTATGGTAGTCTGTGAGATGACACTAGGGAAAGAAATACAGTTAGCATTATGTAGAACATTTATGGTAGTCTGTAATATGACAATAGGGAAAGAAATACAGTTAGCATTATGTAGAACATTTAAGGTAGTCTGTGAGATGACACTAGGGAAAGAAATACAGTTAGCATTATGTAGAACATTTATGGTAGTCTGTAAGATGACACTAGGGAAAGAAATACAGTTAGCATTATGTAGAACATTTATGGTAGTCTGTAATATGACACTAGGGAAAGAAATAAAGTTAGTATTATGTAGAACATTTATGGTAGTCTGTAAGATGACACCAGGGAAAGAAATACAGTTAGCATTATGTAGAACATTTATGGTAGTCTGTAAGATGACACTAGGGAAAGAAATACAGTTAGCATTATGTAGAACATTTATGGTAGTCTGTAAGATGACACTATGGAAAGAAATACAGTTAGCATTATGTAGAACATTTATGGTAGTCTGTAAGACGACACTAGGGAAAGAAATACAGTTAGCATTATGTAGAACATTTATGGTAGTCTGTAAGATGACACTAGGGAAAGAAATACAGTTAGCATTATGTAGAACATTTATGGTAGTCTGTAAGAAGACACTAGGAAAAGAAATACAGTTAGCATTATGTAGAACATTTATGGTAGTCTGTAAGATGACACTAGGGAAAGAAATACAGTTAGCATTATGTAGAACATTTATGGTAGTCTGTAAGATGACACTAGGGAAATAAATACAGTTAGCAGTATGTAGAACATTTATGGTAGTCTGTAAGATGACACTAGGGAAAGAAATACAGTTAGCATTATGTAGAACATTTATGGTAGTCTGTAAGATGACACTAGGGAAAGAAATACAGTTAGCATTATGTAGAACATTTATGGTAGTCTGTAAGACGAGACTAGGAGAAGAAATTCAGTTAGCATTATGTAGACCATTTATGGTAGTCTGTAAGACGACAGTAGGGAAAGAAATACAGTTAGCATTATGTAGAACATTTACGGTAGTCTGCAAGACAACACTAGGGAAAGACATACAGTTAGCATTATGTAGAACATTAATGGTAGTCTGTAAGACGGCAATAGGTAAAGAAATACAGTTAGCATTATTTAGAAAATTTATGGTCATCTGTAAGACAATAGGGAAAAAAATACAGTTAGCATTATATAGAACATTTATGTTAGTCTGTAATACAACACTAGGGAAAGACATACAGTTAGCAGTATGTAGAACTTTTATGGTAGTCTGTAGGATGACAACAGGGAAAGAAATACAGTTAGCATTATGTAGAACATTTATGGTAGTCTGTAAGATGACACTAGGAAAAGAAATACAGTTAGTATTATGTAGAACATTTATGGTAGTCTGTAAGATGACACTAGGAAAGCAATACAGTTAGCATTATGTAGAACATTTATGGTAGTCTGTAAGATGACACTAGGGAAAGAAATACAGTTAGCATTATGTAGAACATTTCTGGTAGTCTGTAAGATGACACTAGGGAAAGAAATACAGTTAGCATTATGTAGAACATTTATGGTAGTCTGTAAGATGACACTAGGGAAAGAAATACAGTTAGCATTATGTAAACCATTTATGGGAGTCTGTAAGATGACACTAGGGAAAGAAATACAGTTAGCATTATGTAGAACATTAATGGTAGTCGGTAAGACGACACTAAGGAAAGAAATACAGTTAGTATTATGTAGAACATTTATGGTAGTCTGTAAGATGACACTATGGAAAGAAATACAGTTAGCATTATATAGAACATTTATGGTAGTCTGCTAAGATGACGCTAAGGAAAGAAATACAGTTGGGATTATGTAGAACATTTACAGTAGTCTGTAAGATGACACTAGGGAAAGAAATACAGTTAGCATTATGTAGAACATTTATGGTAGTCTGTAAGATGACACTAGGGAAAGAAATACAGTTAGCATTATGTAGAACATTTATGGTAGTCTGCTAAGATGACACTAGTGAAAGAAATACAGTTAGCATTATGTAAACCATTTATGGGAGTCTGTAAGATGACACTAGGGAAAGAAATACAGTTGGCATTATGTAGAACATTTATGGTAGTCTGTAAGATGACACTAGGGAAAGAAATACAGTTAGCATTATGTAGAACATTTATGGTAGTCTGTAAGATGACACTAGGGAAAGAAATACAGTTAGCATTATGTAGAACATTTATGGTAGTCTGTAAGATGACACTAGGAAAAGAAATACAGTTAGCATTATGTAGAACATTTATGGTAGTCTGTAAGACGACACTAGGGAAAGAAATACAGTTAGCATTATGTAGAACATTTATGGTAGTCTGTAAGATGACACTAGGGAAAGAAATACAGTTAGCATTATGTAGAACATTTATGGTAGTCTGTAAGATGACACTAGGGAAAGAAATACAGTTAGCATTATGTAGAACATTTATGGTAGTCTGTAAGATGACACTAGTGAAAGAAATACAGTTAGCATTATGTAGAACATTTATGGTAGTCTGTAAGATGACACTATGGAAAGAAATACAGTTAGCATTATATAGAACATTTATGGTAGTCTGTAAGACGACACTAGGGAAAGAAATACAGTTAGCATTATGTAGAACATTTATGGTAGTCTGTAAGATGACACTAGGGAAAGAAATACAGTTAGCATTATGTAGAACATTTATGGTAGTCTGTAAGATGACACTAGGGAAAGAAATACAGTTAGCATTATGTAGAACATTTATGGTAGTCTGTAAGATGACACTAGGGAAAGAAATACAGTTAGCATTATGTAGAACATTTATGGTAGTCTGTAAGACGACACTAGGGAAATAAATACAGAAAGCATTATGTAGAACATTTATGGTAGTCTGTAAGACGACACTAGGGAAAGAAATACAGTTAGCATTATGTAGAACATTTATGGTAGTCTGTAAGATGACACTAGGGAAAGACATACAGTTAGCATTATGTAGAACTTTTATTGTAGTCTGTAAGATGACACTATGGAAAGCAATACAGTTAGCATTATATAGAACATTTATGGTAGCCTGTAAGACGACACTAGGGAAAGAAATACAGTTAGCATTATGTAGAACATTTATGGTAGTCTACAAGATGACACTAGGGAAAGAAATACAGTTAGCAGTATGTAGAACTTTTATGGTAGTCTGTAAGATGACACTAGGGGAAAAATACAGTTAGCAGTATGTAGAACTTTTATGGTAGTCTGTAATACGATACTAGGGAAAGAAATACAGTTAGCATTATGTAGAACATTTATGGTAGTCTGTAAGATGACACTAGGGAAAGCAATACAGTTAGCATTATGTAGAACATTTATGGTAGTCTGTAAGATGACACTAGGGAAAGAAATACAGTTAGCATTATGTAGAACATTTATGGTAGTCTGTAAGATGACACTAGGGAAAGAAATACAGTTAGCATTATGTAGAACATTTATGGTAGTCTGTAAGATGACACTAGGGAAAGAAATACAGTTAGCATTATGTAGAACATTTATGGTAGTCTGTAAGACGACACTAGGGAAAGAAATACAGTTAGCATTATGTAGAACATTTATGGTAGTCTGTAAGATGACACTAGGGAAAGAAATACAGTTAGCATTATGTAGAACATTTATGGTAGTCTGTAAGATGACACTAGGGAAAGAAATACAGTTAGCATTATGTAGAACATTTATGGTAGTCTGTAAGACGACACTAGGGAAAGAAATATAGTTAGCATTATGTAGAACATTTATGGTAGTCTGTTAAGACGACACTAGGGGAAAGAAATACAGTTAGCATTATGTTGTACATTTATGGTAGTCTGTAAGATGACACTAGGGAATGAAATACAGTTGGGAGTATGTAGAACATTTATGGTGGTCTGTAAGATGACACTAGGGAAAGAAATACAGTTTGCAGTACGTAGAACATTTATGGTAGTCTGTAAGATGACACTAGGGAAAGAAATACAGTTTGCAGTACGTAGAACATTTATGGTAGTCTGTAATACGATACTAGGGAAAGAAATACAGTTAGCATTATGTAGAACATTTATGGTAGTCTGTAAGATGACACTAGGGAAAGAAATACAGTTAGCATTATGTAGAACATTTATGGTAGTCTGTAAGATGACACTAGTGAAAGAAATACAGTTAGCATTATGTAGAACATTTATGGTAGTCTGTAAGATGACACTAGTGAAAGAAATACAGTTAGCATTATGTAGAACATTTATGGTAGTCTCTAAGACGACACTAGGTAAAGAAATACAGTTACCATTATGTAGAACATTTATGGTAGTCTGCTAAGATGACACTAGTGAAAGAAATACAGTTAGCATTATGTAGAACATTTATGGTAGTCTGTAAGATGACACTAGGGAAAGAAATACAGTTAGCATTATGTAGAACATTTATGGTAGTCTGTAAGATGACACTAGGGAAATAAATACAGTTACCATTATGTAGAACATTTATGGTAGTCTGTAAGATGACACTAGGGAAATAAATACAGTTACCATTATGTAGAACATTCATGGTAGTCTATGAGACGACACTAGTTAAAGAAATACAGTTAGCATTATGTAGAACATTTATGGTAGTCTAAGACGACACTAGGGAAAGAAATACAGTTAGCATTATGTAGAACATTTATGGTAGTCTGTAAGATGACAACAGGGAAAGAAATATGGTTAGCATTATATAGAACATTTATGGTAGTCTGTAAGATGACACTAGGGAAAGAAATCCAGTTAGCATTATGTAGAACATTTATGGTAGTCTGTAAGATGACACTAGGGAAAGAAATACAGTTAGCATTATGTAGAACATTTATAGTAGTCTGTAAGATGACACTAGGTAAAGAAATACAGTTAGCATTATGTAGAACACTTATGGTAGTCTGTAAGATGACACTAGGGAAAGAAAAACAGTTAACATTATGTAGAACATTTATGGTAGTCTGTAAGATGACACTAGGGAAAGAAATAAAGTTAGCAATATGTAGAACATTTATGGTAGTCTGTAAGATGACACTAGGGAAAGAAATACAGTAAGCATTATGTAGAACATTTATGGTAGTCTGTAAGATGACACTAGGGAAAGAAATATGGTTAGGATTATGTAGAACATTTATGGTAGTCTGTAAGAAGACACTAGGGAAAGAAATACAGTTAGCATTATGTAGAACACTTATGGTAGTCTGTAAGATGACATTAGGGAAAGAAAAACAGTTAACATTATGTAGAACATTTATGGTAGTCTGTAAGAGGACACTAGGGAAAGAAATACAGTTAGCATTATGTAGAACATTTATGGTAGTCTGTGAGATGACACTAGGGAAAGAAATACAGTTAGCATTATGTAGAACATTTATGGTAGTCTGTAATACGACAATAGGAAAGAAATACAGTTAGCATTATGTAGAACATTTATGGTAGTCTGTAAGATGACACTAGGGAAAGAAATACAGTTAGCATTATGTAGAACATTTATGGTAGTCTGTAAGATGACACTAGGGAAAGAAATACAGTTAGCATTATGTAGAACATTTATGGTAGTCTGTAAGAAGACACTAGGGAAAGAAATACAGTTAGCATTATGTAGAACATTTATGGTAGTCTGTAAGATGACACTAGGGAAAGAAATACAGTTAGCATTATGTAGAACATTTATGGTAGTCTGTAACCTGACACTAGGGAAAGAAATACAGTTAGCATTATGTAGAACATTTCTGGTAGTCTAAGACGACACTAGGGAAAGAAATACGGTTAGCATTATGTAGAACATTTATGGTAGTCTGTGAGATGACATTAGCGAAAGAAATACAGTTAGCATTATGTAGAACATTTATGGTAGTCTGTAATATGACAATAGGGAAAGAAATACAGTTAGCATTATGTTGAACATTTATGGTAGTCTGTAAGATGACACTAGGGAAAGAAATACAGTTAGCATTATGTAGAACATTTATGGTAGTCTGTAAGATGACACTAGGGAAAGAAATACAGTTAGCAGTACGTAGAACATTTATGGTAGTCTGTAAGAAGACACTAAGGAAAGAAATACAGTTAGCATTATGTAGAACATTTATGGTAGTCTGTAAGATGACACTAGGGAAAGAAATACAGTTAGCATTATGTAGAACATTTATGGTAGTCTGTAAGATGACACTAGGGAAAGAAATACAGTTAGTATTATGTAGAACATTTATGGTAGTCTGTAAGATGACACTATGGAAAGAAATACACTTAGCATTATATAGAACTTTTATGGTAGTCTGTAAGTCGACACTATGGAAAGAAATACAGTTAGCATTATGTAGAACATTTACGGTAGTCTGTAAGACGACACTAGGGAAAGAAATACAGTTAGCATTATGTAGAACATTTATGGTAGTCTGTAAGACGACACTAAGGAAAGAAATACAGTTAGTATTATGTAGAACATTTATGGTAGTCTGTAAGACGACACTAGTAAAGGAATACAGTTATCATTATGTAGAACATTTATGGTAGTCTGTAAGACGACACTAGGGAAATAAATACAGTTAGCATTATGTAGAACATTTATGGTAGTCTGTAAGATGACACTAGGGAAAGAAATACAGTTAGCATTATGTAGAACACTTATGGTAGTCTGTAAGATGACATTAGGGAAAGAAAAACAGTTAACATTATGTAGAACATTTATGGTAGTCTGTAAGATGACACTAGGGAAAGAAATACAGTTAGCATTATGTAGAACATTTATGGTAGTCTGTAAGATGACACTAGGGAAAGAAATACAGTTAGCATTATGTAGAACATTTATGGTAGTCTGTAAGATGACACTAGGGAAAGAAATACAGTTAGTATTATGTAGAACATTTATGGTAGTCTGTAAGATGACACTAGTGAAAGAAATACAGTTAGCATTATGTAGAACATTTATGGTAGTCTGTAAGACGACACTAGGGAAAGAAATACAGTTAGCATTATGTAGAACATTTATGGTAGTCTGTAAGATGACACTAGGGAAAGAAATACAGTTAGCATTATGTAGAACATTTATGGTAGTCTGTAAGACGACACTAGGGAAAGAAATACAGTTAGCATTATGTAGAACATTTATGGTAGTCTGTAATATGCCAATAGAGAAAGAAATACAGTTAGCATTATGTTGAACATTTCTGGTAGTCTGTAAGATGACACTAGGAAAAGAAATACAGTTAGCATTATGTAGAACAATTATGGCAGTCTGTAAGATGACACTAGGAAAGGAAATACAGTTAGCAGTATGTAGAACATTTATGGTAGTCTGTAAGACGACACTAGGGAAAGAAATACAGTTAACATTACGTAGAACATTTATGGTAGTCTGTAAGATGACACTAAGGAAAGAAATACAGTTAGCATTATGTAGAACATTTATGGTAGTCTGTAAGACGACACTAGGGAAAGAAATACAGTTAGCATAATGTAGAACATTTATGGTAGTCTGTAAGATGACACTAAGGAAAGAAATACAGTTAGCATTATGTAGAACATTTATGGTAGTCTGTAAGACGACACTAGGGAAAGAAATACAGTTAGCATAATGTAGAACATTTATGGTAGTCTGTAAGATGACACTAGGGAAAGAAATAGAGTTAACATAATGTAGAACATTTATGGTAGTCTGTAGGCCGACAACCATGAAAGAAATATGGTTAGCATTATGTAGAACTTTTATGGTAATCTGTAAGATGACACTATGGAAAGCAATACAGTTAGCATTATATAGAACATTTATGGTAGCCTTTAAGACGACACTAGGGAAAGAAATATAGTTAGCATTATGTAGAACATTTATGGTAGTCTGTTAAGACGACACTAGGGAAAGAAATACAGTTAGCATTATGTAGAACATTTATGGTAGTCTGTAAGACGACACTAGGGAAAGAAATACAGTTAGCATTATGTAGAACATTTATGGTAGTCTGTTAAGACGACACTAGGGAAAGAAATACAGTTAGCATTATGTTGTACATTTATGGTAGTCTGTAAGATGACACTAAGGAATGAAATACAGTTGGCAGTATGTAGAACATTTATGGTGGTCTGTAAGATGACACTAGGGAAAGAAATACAGTTAGCATTATGTAGAACATTAATGGTAGTCTGCAAGATGACAGTATGGAAAGAAATACAGTAAACATTATGTAGAACATTTATGGTAGTCTGTAAGAGGACACTAAGGAAAGAAATAAAGTTAGCATTATGTAGAACATTTATGGTAGTCTGTAAGATGACACTAGGGAAAGAAATACAGTTAGCATTATGTAGAACATTTACGATAGTCTGTAAGACGACACTAGGGAAAAAATACAGTTAGCATAATGTAGAACATTTCTGGTAGTCTGTAAGATGACACTAGGGAAAGAAATACAGTTAGCATTATGTAGAACATTTATGGTAGTCTGTAAGATGACACTAGGGAAAGAAATACAGTTAGCATTATGTAGAACATTTATGGTAGTCTGTAAGATGACACTAGGGAAAGAAATACAGTTAGCATAATGTAGAACATTTATGGTAGTCTGTAAGATGACACTAGGGAAAGAAATACAGTTAGCATTATGTAGAACATTTATGGTAGTCTGTAAGATGACACTAGGGAAAGAAATACAGTTAGCATTATGTAGAACATTTATGGTAGTCTGTAAGATGACACTAGGGAAAGAAATACAGTTAGCATTATGTAGAACATTTATGGTAGTCTGTAAGATGACACTAGTGAAAGAAATACAGTTAGCAGTATGTAGAACATTTATGGTAGTCTGTAAGATGACACTAGGGAAAGAAATACAGTTTGCAGTACGTAGAACATTTATGGTAGTCTGTAATACGATACTAGGGAAAGAAATACAGTTAGCATTATGTAGAACATTTATGGTAGTCTGTAAGATGACCCTAGTGAAAGAAATACAGTCAGCATTATGCAGAACATTTATGGTAGTCTGTAGGACAACAGGGAAAGAAATACGCTTAGCTTTATGTAGAACATTTATGGTAGTTTGTAAGACGACACTAGGGGAAGAAATACGGTTAGCATTATGTAGAACATTTATGGTAGTCTGTAAGACGACACTAGGGAAAGAAATACAGTTAGCATTATGTAGAACATTTACAGTAGTCTGCAAGACAACACTAGGGAAAGACATACAGTTAGCATTATGTAGAACATTAATGGTAGTCGGTAAGATGGCAATAAGTAAAGAAATACAGTTAGCATTATGTAGAACATTTATGGTAGTCTGTAAGATGACACTAGGGAAAGAAATACAGTTAGCATTATGTAGAACATTTATGGTAGTCTGTAAGATGACACTAGGGAAAGAAATACAGTTAGCAGTATGTAGAACTTTTATGGTAGTCTGTAAGATGACACTAGGGGAAAAATACAGTTAGCAGTATGTAGAACATTTCTGGCAGTCTGTAAGATGACACTAGGGAAAGAAATACAGTTAGCATTATGTAGAACATTTATGGTAGTCTGTAAGACGACACTAGGGAAAGAAATACAGTTAGCATTATGTAGAACATTTATGGTAGTCTGTAAGATGACACTAGGGAAAGAAATACAGTTAGCATTATGTAGAACATTTATGGTAGTCTGTAAGATGACACTAGGGAAAGCAATACAGTTAGCATTATGTAGAACATTTATGGTAGTCTGCTAAGATGACACTAGGGAAAGAAATACAGTTAGCATTATGTAGAACATTTATGGTAGTCTGTAAGATGACACTAGGGAAAGAAATACAGTTAGCATTATGTAGAACATTTATGGTAGTCTGTAAGATGACACTAGGGAAAGAAAAACAGTTAGCATTATGTAGAACATTTATGGTAGTCTGCTAAGATGACACTAGTGAAAGAAATACAGTTAGCATTATGTAGAACATTTATGGTAGTCTGTAAGATGACACTAGGGAAAGAAATACAGTTAGCATTATGTAGAACATTTATGGTAGTCTGTAAGATGACACTAGGGAAAGAAATACAGTTAGCATTATGTAGAACATTTATGGTAGTCTGTAAGATGACACTAGGGAAAGAAATACAGTTAGCATTATGTAGAACATTTATGGTAGTCTGTAAGATGACACTAGTGAAAGACGTACAGTTAGCATTATGTAGAACATTTATGGTAGTCTGCTAAGATGACACTAGGGAAAGAAATACAGTTAGCATTATGTAGAACATTTATGGTAGTCTGTAAGATGACACTAAGGAAAGAAATACAGTTAGTATTATGTAGAACATTTATGGTAGTCTGTAAGACGACAGTAGGGAAAGAAATACAGTTAGCATAATGTAGAACATTTATGGTAGTCTGTAAGATGACACTAAGGAAAGAAATACAGTTAGTATTATGTAGAACATTTATGGTAGTCTGTAAGACGACAATCGGTAAAGAAATACAGTTAGCATTATGTCGAACAATTATGGTAGTCTGTAAGACGACACTAGGGAAAGAAATGCAGTTAGCGGTATGTAGAACATTTCTGCTAGGAAAAGAAATACAGTTAGCATTATGTAGAAAATTTATGGTAGTCTGTAAGACGACACTTGGGAAAGAAATACAGTTAGCATTATGTAGAACATTTATGGTAGTCTGTAAGATGACACTAGGGAAATAAATACAGTTAGCATTATGTAGAACATTTATGGTAGTCTGTAAGATGACACTAGGGAAAGAAATACAGTTAGCATTATGTAGAACATTTATGGTAGTCTGTAAGATGACACTAGGGAAAGAAATACAGTTAGCATTATGTAGAACATTTATGGTAGTCTGTAAGATGACACTAGGGAAAGAAATACAGTTAGCATTATGTAGAACATTTATGGTAGTCTGTAAGATGACACCAGGGAAAGAAATACAGTTAGCATTATGTAGAACACTTATGGTAGTCTGTAAGATGACACTAGGGAAATAAATACAGTTACCATTATGTAGAACATTCATGGTAGTCTATGAGATGACACTAGTTAAAGAAATACAGTTAGCATTATGTAGAACATTTATGGTAGTCTGTAAGATGACACTAGGGAAAGAAATACAGTTAGCATTATGTAGAACATTTATGGTAGTCTGTAAGATGACACTAGGGAAAGAAATACAGTTAGCATTATGTAGAACATTTATGTAGAACATTTATGGTAGTCTGTAAGATGACACTAGGGAAAGAAATACAGTTAGCATTATGTAGAACATTTATGGTAGTCTGTAAGATGACACTAGGGAAAGAAATACAGTTAGCATTATGTAGAACATTTATGGTAGTCTGTAAGACGACACTAGGTAAAGAAATACAGTTAGCATTATGTAGAACATTTATGGTAGTCTGTAAGATGACACTAGGGAAAGAAATACAGTTAGCATTATGTAGAACATTTATGGTAGTCTGTAAGACAACACTAGGGAAAGAAATACAGTTAGCATTATGTAGAACATTTATGGTAGTCTGTAAGATGACACTAGGGAAAGAAATACAGTTAGCATTATGTAGAACATTTATGGTAGTCTGTAAGATGACAACAGGGAAAGAAATACAGTTAGCATTATGTAGAACATTTATGGTAGTCTGTAAGACGAGACTAGGAGAAGAAATTCAGTTAGCATTATGTAGACCATTTATGGTAGTCTGTAAGATGACAGTAGGGAAAGAAATACAGTTAGCATTATGTAGAACATTTATGGTAGTCTGTAAGATGACACTAGGGAAAGAAATACAGTTAGCATTATGTAGAACATTTATGGTAGTCTGTAAGACGACACTAGGGAAAGAAATACAGTTAGCAGTATGTAGAACATTTATGGTGGTCTGTAAGATGAACTAGGGAAAGAAATAGAGTTAACATAACGTAGAACATTTATGGTAGTCTGTAAGACGACACTAGGGAAAGAAATACAGTTAGCATTATGTAGAACATTTATGGTAGTCTGTAAGACGACACTAGGGAAAGAAATACAGTTAGCATTATGTAGAACATTTATGGTAGTCTGTAAGATGACACTAGGAAGGAAATACAGTTAGCATTATGTAGAACATTTATGGTAGTCTGTAAGATGACACTAGGGAAAGAAATACAGTTAGCATTATGTAGAACATTTATGGTAGTCTGTAAGATGACACTAGGGAAAGAAATACAGTTAGCATTATGTAGAACATTTATGGTAGTCTGTAAGATGACACTAGGGAAAGAAATACAGTTAGCATTATGTAGAACATTTATGGTAGTCTGTAAGATGACACTAGGGAAAGAAATACAGTTAGCATTATGTAGAACATTTATGGTAGTCTGTAAGATGACACTAGGGAAAGAAATACAGTTAGCATTATGTAGAACATTTATGGTAGTCTGTAAGACAACACTAGGGAAAGAAATACAGTTAGCATTATGTAGAACATTTATGGTAGTCTGTAAGACGACACTAGGGAAGAAATACTGTTAGCATTATGTAGAACATTTATGGTAGTCTGTAAGATGACACTAGGGAAAGAAATACTGTTAGCATTATGTAGAACATTTATGGTAGTCTGTAAGATGACAATAGGGAAAGAAATATAGTTAGCATTATGTAGAACATTTATGGTAGTCTGTAAGACAACAATAGGGAAAGAAATACAGTTAGCATTATGTAGAACATTTATGGTAGTCTGTAAGATGACACTAGGGAAAGAAATACAGTTAGCATTATGTAGAACATTTATGGTAGTCTGTAAGATGACACTAGGGAAAGAAATACAGTTAGCATTATGTAGAACATTTATGGTAGTCTGTAAGACGACACTAGGGAAAGAAATACAGTTAGCATTATGTAGAACATTTATGGTAGTCTGTAAGATGACACTAGGGAAAGAAATACAGTTAGCATTATGTAGAACATTTATGGTAGTCTGTAAGATGACACCAGGGAAAGAAATACAGTTAGCATTATGTAGAACATTTATGGTAGTCTGTAAGATGACACTAGGGAAAGAAATACAGTTAGCATTATGTAGAACATTTATGGTAGTCTGTAAGACGACACTAGGGAAAAAATACAGTTAGCATTATGTAGAACATTTATCGTAGTCTGTAAGATGACACTAGGGAAAGAAATACAGTTAGCATTATGTAGAACATTTATGGTAGTCTGTAAGATGACACTAGGGAAAGAAATACAGTTAGCATTATGTAGAACATTTATGGTAGTCTGTAAGATGACACTAAGGAAAGAAATACAGTTAGTATTATGTAGAACATTTATGGTAGTCTGTAAGACGACACTAGTGAAGAAATACAGTTATCATTATGTAGAACATTTATGGTAGTCTGTAAGACGACACTAGGGAAATAAATACAGTTAGCATTATGTAGAACATTTATGGTAGTCTGTAAGACGACACTAGGGAAAGAAATACAGTTAGCATTATGTAGAACATTTATGGTAGTCTGTAAGATGACACTAGGGAAAGAAATACAGTTAGCATTATGTAGAACATTTATGGTAGTCTGTAAGATGACACTAGGAAAAGAAATACAGTTAGTATTATGTAGAACATTTATGGTAGTCTGTAAGATGACACTAGGAAAGGAATACAGTTATCATTATGTAGAACATTTATGGTAGTCTGTAAGATGACACTAGGGAAAGAAATACAGTTAGCATTATGTAGAACATTTATGGTAGTCTGTAAGATGACAATAGGGAAAGAAATACAGTTAGCATTATGTAGAACATTTATGGTAGTCTGTAAGATGACACTAGGGAAAGAAATACAGTTAGCATTATGTAGAACATTTACGGTAGTCTGTAAGACAACACTAGGGAAAGACATACAGTTAGCATTATGTAGAACATTAATGGTAGTCTGTAAGAAAACAATAGGGAAAAAATACAGTTAGCATTAAGTAGAAAATTTATGGTAGTCTGTAAGGCGACACTAGGGAAAGAAATATAGTTAGCATTATGTTGAACATTTATGGCAGTCTCTAAGATGACAACAGGGAAAGAAATACAGTTAGCATTATATAGAATCTTTATGGTAGTTTGTAAGACAACACTAGGAAAGAAATACAGTTAGCATTATGTAGAACATTTTTGGAAGTCTGTAAGACGACAACAGGGAAAGAAATACAGTTAGCATTATGTAGAACATTTCTGAAGCAAAGACAAAAGGATACAGTTAGTATATACATGAGAGGGAGAAATGCTAAGAGGGATTAGAACTAGAGGTCAGAGGAGTGAAATAATAGTGGGAGGAGATATGTAGGGTCAGTAGGGTTTAGGTATAATGGTAGTATATGTCTAAGAAGAGTATGTGTCAGTGAGTGGAGGGTGTGCTGGTGACAGACAACTGAATGATAAAGGATTTGTTATGTAGAAGAGTGTGAAATATTAGTGCAGGTATTGGTGGTGGTATATGTCTGTGAGCTAGGGCAGAAGTGGCTAAGGTAGGGAGGAGAGTTGACTGCTGGCATGTATAGAGGAGAGAAGAGATTAATGGTTGTGTTTTTTAAGCAGAAGGATAAAGGTAATTTGTCAAGTGGGTGGGGTAGAGATTTTGACATATTAAAAGGGAAGGGGTGGTGGCAATTGTTTGGTAGGGTAGAGGAACAAAGAGGACCTGAGTAGAGTGGATTTAACCCCTGGGAAATGAAATGCCTGACAGAGCCAAGCTTAAAAGCACCTTCTCTGAGCTGCAAACTTTCTACTAATATTCAGGAAGTACTTCCTTCCTACCTTGAGATATGTGATGGTATGCACAGAAAAGCCCCCAAAAGATAAATACCAGTATATTTTAGGCCTGTACAGAGTGCCTACATTCACTATGGTATAAAAGATAGGACAAAAGGTAGGAGCAATACACAGAAGTGTAAAAAATCACAAGCAAAGTGAGTAAGGAATGAGATAAAGACAAACTTGGCCAGCAATAAAAGAGCTAGGGGAGGGAACAGGTAAAAGGAGTTCAGACAGCAGAACTCTGTCTACAGGGAAAATCACAGTGAGACAACCAAGTACAGGAGGTAAAGCCAAGACAAAGAGGGAGTGAGAAACAGCCAGTCTGAAATATGGTAGCAGAAGGGAAAATAAGAAAATAGGATATACTACTGCTGTGTGAAATTCAGTGTGTGTAGAAAGTAAGATGTGCAGAGATTTGATAAGATGGGAGAAAGAAAGGTATAGAAGTTAAAGATTAAAGGTAAGAAAAAAATCCTTTCTACTTTGCTAGGAGTCAACAATTGTAAAACTAAACAGTATGATAGATCTTTACAAAGACACCTAGATGGATCATTCTCATCCCTGGGTCCACAGACTCCATGGGCCTGCAAAACATTTTCTGAGGGAAAGAGGTCCACGAGTGTTGTACATTTCAGTACTGCAGCAGTAGGATGCCAAAGCTTTTGGAGGGGGGGTGCTACTCAGTTGTTTAAAATCCTTACTGTACTAGCTAGAAGTATAAAAGGAGAATGAATCAAGGGTTCTAGAATTGCATCTGGGTTGGAAGACTTTGCAGATGAAAACGTAATTTTAACTTAAAATGTTAAGGGCAAGGAAGACAGATCTGTTCTTGGTAAGCTTTAGGCATTCCATGCTAGAATGCAGATGGGAAATTTGAGTACAATCCTAAAATCACTTTAGAGACTTTTATGAGTCCATCATCTGCATAATAAATCCAAAAAGGCACCATTTTAAGGCAGCATGACTCCACTACCAATGGGTAGTACCTTCTCAGGGAAAAAATAGTCTCAGACTGTTTGGTTCACTTTCATTTTGAAAATGGACTCTAAATTATCTTAGCCAGGTGGCATGCAGAGATTGTGGAAAAGCTAACTCACATAATTAGTCAGTTGAAATGCTGTACTTTATTCTAACCTATGGTATGGCTGGAACAGGACTTGTAAGGAATTTTTCATCTGATGTCTCTCACCAAAGGCTTGGTTCAATGAGCTTCGGGTTGTGCTTTGTGATAGTTTGTGTAGAAGCAGGTTTGGGAAATGAGTAGTTCTGCATAGATTACCTTCAGACCATGTTGATCAAAGATGAAGGGACTGTCTTATCCAAAACTCTGACTCCTTCAGGAGGAGGTAGCCAGCATCTTGGCACTCTCTCAGATTAGAAATGGGCCTGTAGGTTAGCAGGAAGAGCATAAAAAGAATAAGGTACAAATTTGCGTGCATGGAAGGGCTGCCTTTTGCCCAGTGCAAGGGCATTAATCATCCAACAGTCAGAGATCTAAATAAAATACTAGGATAAAGCATAAGCAGAGAAGGTGACTATGTTAACATTGGATTCTGCTTATCATATTGCTAGCTAGTGAGTTTTCTAATGAGATTTTGGTATTACATATTTAAGGGTCTACTATATTTGAAACCCAGGAATTATAAACTGTCCAACTGCAACCTGAGTAAATAAATTGTCTAAACACATTGAAATGAGTGAGATTTTGCAATTACAACAGTGTAACAATACCAAAATTGTTTTTTAATGTGCTTGTGCAAGCACCTCTGCATCTTTCATTAGTGTGGCTTCACTTTCACCCGATTGCATTCTCATACTATGACCACTCCCTCTCTGAGGAAGTCCAGTCATTAAAATGCCCTCTGTTTATTCAAGATGCTGCAGTCTTGGCCTCCATAGAAGCCAATGCATTTCAAGCATGTGCGTTCACGCTCAGACACAAAACATGTACATTCACATATAGACACATTACTGCAATATGTAGGGTGCAAATAAGGAAACAATATTCTAACAGCCATGGTCAAGAAAATGAAGTATGACTAAACAGGGTCAAGCAACTTTAGGTAGCACCATATTTAATTGTGTGTATATAAGAAGACCCTCAACACAAAAGGAAATGCTGTACTTGCTGTGGAAAGATTATACACACCAGAAATATGTGGCCAAACCTCAGAGGATGGGCATAACTCAGGTGCATTTCCAGTGCATTGGTGGAGAGCAAGTGATAAGAAACAGCAGCTTTATAGACATTAAATGGACCTAGAAATGCAGAATGCCACAGTTGTAAGACATTATAGACTAAAGTCTTTCTTTGGTTATAACCTCACCTAAAATAGGACCAACACTACCTTCTACCCAGTGACACTGAAATAGCCTAAACACTGTTTTTCTCTTCAATTGTCTCAGCCATTACAAATTGTTATTGTCCACTTGATATTTAATAATAAAAATCAATATTTAATAGATTGTGTAGAAACTGCTGTGTGTGAATACAGAATTATGCAATGGCAATATTATGTAATTTCCATTTTGTATGGTATGCCGTGCTATTTAACCAACGTTGTACATTTAAAGGATATGAGTGGAACATTTTAAATGCTGTGGTTCTTGTTTGCCTGAATCATAAAACAGAACAGTAAATCTAGGCTTGCCAGCAGAGAGACACTGCATGTAATTAGCATTTACTGCACACCGCCAACATTTCTGCACATTAGCTAGAACATTCTATAATTACTTTTTCATACGGTTCATGCCATGTTGTACAAATGTAATATAAAGACAATGCTCTACAGACCATTTGAAAATAAATGAATCTTAATGCTCTAACTGATGTGGAAAATGTAAATAATTTATATTTATTGGGAGTTTGCTTAATGATTTTTTCGATGCGTTTACTGGTTTTGAAAATATGGAAGAGTTATTCATCATAACTAGATAAGCAAACCCTTAATAAGCATACCATTCTAAAGAGCAGAAGTGTTTTTTCTGCTCCTGTCACTGAATTCCAGGAACATCGGCACATTTATGATGAATAAACAAAGTGAGGAACAGTGAACCTAATGAGGCTGGTTATGAGTTTATAGCACAATAATGAAATAGATGCCAGTTCTTAAAGGAACTGGAATAATCACACAATTCAAATTCCAGTGCTGATATCCCAGTAAAATAGTACAGAAAGGAAGCCGCTATTACCGAGTTGTTTGCAATAGTAAATAGAGGTAACCGCTGATTCAGCACCCCCATGTACACATTACACAACTGCAACATCTGCCTGCAGTAATAAAACAGCAAAATGACAGGTTCAAATGGATCTCATTTCTGCTTTATTACTTTTTAACTGGCTAAAAGCAGCATTGTAATAAAATCAGACACATCACTGACATTTCACTATAAAAAATTCGTAGCAATATTCAGTTTTATTTGGTTGTGACTTTCTTCGGCTCATAACAATGAAATGTTTTATCAATGAATGACATGATCTTCACATATGATTTGGTGAAAACCCACAAAAGGGTAAAAAGAAAACATTATGCAGCATTTGAGGGGCGTGTTGATTTGAAAATGTAATAAAGGATTTTTCTGAATTTAAGTTCATAACAAGGTAAGTCCATTACCAACAACTTTTCAGGGGTGCCCTGACAGTGCTATATGCTTTTGTAGCATGCTCAAGGTTCCATAGACAGTGAGTGGAGAGAGAAGGAATGAAAACCAGAACCTCAGATGAAGCTCAGTAGCTACTTATCACCTTTATGTTCTGGATGTGATCAGACTAGGTTTGCTAGCAAATTCTAGTCTGTCTCATTAACCAGGTTTCACTGAAAAGTTTTTGTTTCAATAAGGCTAAATGGGTTTATATATAACCTCCTTAACTGACCTTGATTTCATAAATTGAGTGGACATTTTGGCATCATATTCTTCTGAGATGGATATACTTGTCTAATGCATGCCCAATGAGGCAACGTACAAACTATATGCAAAACAAGCATGTGCGACATGATGACTGTAGCAGTTAAATATTGCATGTTAGATGGAAAAGCACTTTGTAACTGTTGAGCTGTAAGTATAAATCCACAAAATAGTCTGTATTATAAAAAACAACACAGGCAGAACAAAGTCTGCTGCAGCCTACTTACATGGTTTTAGTTAACCAGTACCAGAAGGACATTTACTTATAGGAAACAGTTCAGAGGATATATCAGAACTGTATAGTAAGTGAAAGTCCACACAGGTTTTGTAGTTACATTTGTATCAAGCTGCTATCAAGCTATTACAGAACCAAACGTTATGGAACTGTCTGCTAACATCCAGGCTGTATGTTTAATATGTACACATCATTTACATTTAATAATATGACTACTGCATCATGGGAAACAAGGAATGAAATAGTTACATACTAAGTAGAGATGAAGAGGAGTAGAGTAGGGAAACTGGAACAGTGGCATTTCTGGTAAATGTGAAAACTGATAAAGGAACAGAGGGAGTTAATTTCTAAGCAGCTGAAAAAAGTTATCATACCTCTCAACTGCCCAAAGATTCAAAGAATGTTCAAATTTTTGCCTGATATGTTTGGTTTGTTGCTCACGAAATATGTGTGCTTTTCTGGCACATTACTGATGATTAATTCATTAAATAATGACAGGAATTTGAGTTTTGGACTTCAGATCTTCACGACAATGCATGATGTGTGAAAGAAGTTATTTTATCAACCTTCCAAGTGTATAACAGCAGCATTTAATATCTGTCATTGACTTTGTGCCTTTGTCACTCTATTATTTTTGGTTATGTCCATAATTCTCATACTAAGTGATTGAGTGGTATGAATCTGATAAGTAAGACTAAATATATTATAAAAGATAGTCTCAAGTTAAGTTGGTACCTGGTAATGCATAGAGTGCCAATCCACCTGTTTCTCCTATTTTTCATTGGAATTAAATAATATCCCATTAAAAATGTTCTCATTGTTGAATTAGAACATCGTAAAACATTTCATGAGTACTATAAACTTAAATCACATTACAACTCTTTAAGTATTGAGACTGCATGCTGTTCATAAGCTCCTATGCAAATACTAGGATAGCTGTCCTTATGGATCATTTTAAGCCCAGTCATTTTCCTCTCAAAGATGAGAATTAAATCCCATTCCTTGTGCTTGTGAGTTAAACGCTTTAACCATTATGCCAACTCCCAACCTTCTCTTCTTAATCTGCCTTATGTTAACATTTTGAAATATGGGATAAAAACCTCTATCAGATCTTAGCTTCTCCCTCACTTTGAACTAGAAAACTTAAGCCAGAAGTTCCTGTCTGCCCCCAAAATGGTTCTCTTTCAGTAGGTGCTCCCTTGGGAAAATTATATGAGTAGGACAGATTTATTTAACTATTAGAATGTATGAATGAAATCACTGCCATAGCAAAATAATAAAAATCGTACTAACACGACATAAATTCACCAAATCCCATTTGTTAAAACCATAATTTAGTCTTGAAGACTTCAGCTCATGAAAAAACAAGGTAGCCATGTTCCAGTAGTAGTTTACATGTTCTGTCTGTAAGCAGTGTGATTACAGCAAAGCAAACAACCACTGATTTAATCTATGTGGACTTTTTGACGTGTTTCTGTCATCATTCCCTCAACATTGACCAAATCCTAGTTAAACACTGTATATACTAGAGACTTTGGAATAATCCTGCAAATACAGTTAGCCTGCAACCTATAAATGAGAAATTTGTTGCAGTAGAAGTACATGCATGTTTTTTTCTTGAACAAGAGGTCACAGGTACCCTAACTGCATTAATTTGCATATATCTGTCCTATATCTCTTTGTAACCATACTGAAAACTGCATATTATACTTATCTCTAAATGTTTCTATCGTTCCTAATGTATTTGTACTCTGCTTTCTGGAGCTTTTCTCCCTGGGCCTCCGCTGAAAATGGACATATATCCAGTCGGACTTTCCCGGTAAACAAATGTAAAATAAATAAATAAATCTCATGTGTCTATAACCTAAGTATATTTTTACAAAAGCAGCTAACAGTTATTTTTATTGAACCCTGTATACCTAATGTTTGGCTACTGTCATTTCAGCTGTCAGGAAAACTTGTCTTCATTTCCATAGACTGTTTATTTATTTTTTTTGATAAAGTGCACTCTGGGGGGGGCAAGGTTGCCCCATTCCCCCTCAGTATTCTCAGGCTATTTTCACTCCCCTTCCCTACCCCATCCTTCCTGCCCCACTTATCTTGAAATTTATAGAACACAATAACCCCATACCCACAATATATCAACAATCTTTCACATCATATCCTGAGCTCCTCCTCTTACATCATACACTACACGATTCATATCATGTCCCACTTTTTATCTTCTCCACATAACTCACCAGAATATTTTCTCAAATCACATCACCTCTCCTCCTTTTTATTTCAGTGACTACCCCCCTCCACTTCCAAGCAGCTCATTCTGCAGTTTCTTGCTTCCCCCAATTCCTCTCATCACTACTTAAACCAACAGGTTACTTTTAACTTACTTCAGTAGTCTACTGCTCCTAATATCTTTCTCAATCATCCCACAAAAACAAAAAGTATCTCCTATCCCTTAACTACATTCCTCATTCTGTCCATCTCCTGTCCAGCCCTGACCAAACATTTATCCACTGTGATTATTCTTCTCCAGATGGCTGTAACTGAGTACACACTATTCAATACCATCCCTACCATACTCATTCTCACTTTATATTTTCTTCCTCCCATCAGTCACTCCCCCAAATCCTCAACATCTGCTCCACACACAAATGTGAGATGAATACAGTGGAATAAAGACCTCCATGGACCTGGATGCCATTTCTTTGCTTATAAGTTGTGCAAAGCAGAATGATTTTCTCACTGCAGTAGGCACATGGTGGTCAATAGTCACGTTACAGTCAACATGCATTCAACAAGACCACAAGGTCTATTTTTAGGGGTGTATTATTGATATCATAATTTCCATGGATGGTGGTCTTTCCAAAGGGTACTATTATGCTTTTTTTTCACATCAAGCTTTAGTCCATGGCTCTGGCACTAGTCAGTCTACATCAAACCCTCTTGAATGGTATCTGACTCTTTAGGGGATTCAGTTATGCTGCTTAGTTTGCAGTTTTCTGCAGACTTGATCAGCCAGAGACCTTTATGTTTGTCTTGACTTCAGAGAAGTAGATGCCAAAAGGGAGAGGCCCCAGCAGCAGCACTGATCCCTGCAGAACTCTGCTAGCAAATATTCCTTCTGTGGGGGTGGATACCCCTATCTTAACTTCTACATTCATATTTTCTTATTCAAACAAGGCTTGGCTCCATGAAGCCACTGAAGAAACATGTGAAATATTATTAGTTCTTTTAGTTAAAGCATATATAATATACCGGTGAACAGCTTACTTGTTATATCAGTCAACTTGCTTAAAATTAAAAAAAAAACTGTAATGAAGACAGAATAATAGATATGCACACAGTTCTAGTAGTAGCAGGAGCTACAGGACTAACATAAAAAGAATTTACAATCATGCTTAAACATGCTATCAATACATGTAACTCCATATGAACTGCAGATAGCGGCTATTCTGGCCACAATGAGGCCGATGAGATGAGAAGAGTACTCTTGGCTAACAAAGGACTGAAGCAATACTGATTTTTATGAACTTTAATTATGCTCTGAATTTGGAATGGGGTCCATTCCTATCAAGGTATATAAAAAACCTAAGCATTTGGAGAAATTAGAAAAGGAGAGTCTGATTACATATACCACTGTCTCAGAGAACATCAGTAAAGGTGAGGCAGAAATCTTTATAATAGCACTTAGGAACTTCCTTATTCTGAGGAATGGTCTTTCTCATGTACTTGCCATGTAATACTTTTGGATTACCTATTTTGTTCTGACTCCATCTTTGCATATTATGACAGTCATTTGTTAGAGCTACTCTTGCCTTGCTGAGGTATTCAAAATTCCAAGTAAGGAAAGTGGCAAGGTTGTTGTTGTTGTTTGTCTTTCGGCTTTTCCCGGTTAGGGGTCGCCACAGCGGAACTCCGGTCTGCTAATGATTGGCAGTTGTTTTTTTATGGTGTCGAGTTGCCAGCCCAACACCCAACCTTCAACGAAGGCACGCCCATTCAACGCATGTCTTTCGAATGCCCACTCGGCCGCGGGGAGGACATGCAGACTCCACACAGAAGGCACTCCCAAACCAAGCCAAGAATCGAATGGGAGAACCTCTTGTTGTGAGGCAACAATGCTACTGCTGCACCACTGCGGAAGTAAGGAAAAACAACAGCTCCTCAGATGTAAAAGTGAGAAGTGTGCTGAGCATAAAAATATACTGATTAGCAAACTGAGTAATTACGTCACTAAAAGATGCCTTCTCCATAATAGTATGTAAGAAATGCTTAAATAGTGCATTAGTAATAAACTTACTCTTAATACCATTAAATGTATCATCACAAGATCAGGATAAAAGGACACTATTGCTACAAAACGCATTTTAAGCCATGAAAATTATACCATCATTAAAGATCTTTGACTGCTGTATGTCTACCAAAGAC
The DNA here is from genome assembly GCF_019279795.1 of Protopterus annectens. Taxonomy (NCBI): domain Eukaryota; kingdom Metazoa; phylum Chordata; order Ceratodontiformes; family Protopteridae; genus Protopterus; species Protopterus annectens. Next base: position 539,844,618 of record NC_056739.1, read on the forward strand.
AGGAAAACATTCGACAACACATCTTATTCTAAGGGAATGGGTCACTTTGTCTCACTGATTCACTAAATTATGAGCAGAGCACTGCAGTTTGCAGGTTTAGAACATGGCAACAGAAGTAGCTTGAAAAGGTCAAATTCCTTACTAGAAAAAAAACAGGGCTGGAAAACTTGAACTGTAGGAAAAAAGCTTCAAGAATAATCACTGTATTCTGTTTTTTTACAGCTACTTATCAGTATCATCTGTTCAGCTATAAGACAAAACTTGATTAAGTTCTAGTTGAAAGTCTGAACGTTCAAACTGAAACTCCGTGGGAAAACTTGTACCAGATCACTGAACTTAGAATATCAACAGTAAAATGTGACAAATTATACAAAGCCTTTCAAAGATTGGGGAATTAACTTCCTTCACAAATAACCTTGATTTTATAAATATGCATATGAATGCATGATTTATATCCATTTCTACATTAAAATGAACTTTATTCTTTATAGGGTCACAGGTATGTCAGAACCTATCCAAGCAACTAGTGGGCATAAAGCTGTTATGCTCATTGTGGACTGGGCTCTGGTGTATCACAAAACATATGAACACACTTACACACACACACAGTACTTTCTACTAGTAATGCCAATCTCAAAACCAAGGTAGTCACCTTCTCATACAGACAGCATGCACCCCCTTTCCTGCCTATCCAGCTCTGCACAAGTCATCAGGGAACTTGAACCAATAGTCCGGCTCATAATGGACCTGCTGACTAACTGGCTCATTATAGTAGCTGTCTTCCATCCTTTTCATCATTTAAATCCTCCATGTAGGAGCATATTTTTACAACTTGCAGATATTTCAGACATTACTTAATCTTGCCCTTCAACTTCCTTATCTTCCTGTATGTCCAGTACTTGTTGTAACACTTCCCACAATTTCCCTGTCCAAATTCCCCCTCAGTCTCAAGTCTACAGCCTATATTTCTCCAAGTAAAGGCCTCACATTGATTTGTGGGTTTACTGATGCATACATTTTCTTGTGTTACTAGATGTATATTGTTTGTATAAATTTAGTACTGTATGTCACTCATTTAAATCTTGATTTTTGTTTTTTTCTTATAAGTTTACTTATTAAATGTCTGCTCATAATACTTGTGATTTAAAATCACCTGCTTCTTCAACCACAAAACTGGACTGGATTTTTTTTATTTCAGTGCACATATTTTTATCTGAGCTAAACAAAATCTAACAGTTTATCAATGGATACTTTATGGGCTTTAAAGAAACTCAGGAAAAGAAGCATAAAATCAAATGTATTTTGTGGGAATCATAACTAGCAGATTGGAAACAAAAACAGAGAAAGGACTAGACGTATCCATATATAACTGCAAGGAAAACAGACATGTTTTGATTTCTTTAACATCTAGATGCCTGTTATGTTTAATGTTCTGAACTAACTTTTCAAAAACAAATCGGCTGAAAAGGATTTGTGTTGATTTGCTAAAATTAAATTCAGCTAGTGCCATTTATTTGAAGTAAAATTGCTGAACACCAGTGTTAGTGGCTAAGTATTTCTCCCACAGAGGAAGCATCAATGCACCCTCTAAGTAGTGGAGACATCCCCACACATCAAACTTAGGTTTGCACAGTGGTGGAGAAATGTGCAAAATGCATTTGCACTAAAAGTGCTTTCAGCAAATTTTATTTTACACACTCAAACAACTTTTGTAGAGTTGTTAGACTCCAATTAAAAAGTGCACTTAGCATCTGAAGTCACTAACACGACTGTCCTACCATCCCCAAGTGATTCTTATCAGGTAAACTACCTTCTGGCAGCTTATGCAGTTATGGAGATTTGGATGAAAAGAATCTTTACCAGCCACTTTATCTTTGCTGAAAATAATTGTGATTACATTTATAACTAGAAAATAAAGAAAAAAAATATTCCCATTTTTTTCTAAAACTCAAACAAAATAACCCGAACTATAACAGTTTATTCTGCTTTTATTACAAATGCTTTTCTTTATGGACTTCACTTTTAATGAGTTTAAGCTTTTTTCAGAAAACTAGCTCAGAAGTCACTATTCAAATCTACATAAAAATGTTACCTTCCTTCACATCCAGCATCATAGTAGTTGTAGTTAAAAAAAATTTGTGAACTTGAAAACAGTCTGTTATAAAATAATTGCAAATTAACACAAATACTTCCTACTATAAAAAGAAAATCATTGTATTTGTGTATCATTTTTACAGCATTTAATTTGTTAGAAATTTGCTTTTCACAAGTTTTAAGCTACTGTAGCTCTGCTTTAGAATAACTGACAATGGGGGGGGGGGGGTAAATACAAAATGTAAGAAATCTAAATTAATAATTTAATTAATAAATTAATAACATGCTTTAAACGTATAGTTAATATGTAGAATTTCATGTTACACCATAGTTGAAACAGTACTATTCTATATACAAGCCTAGCAAATCTTATTTTAGGTGGTTTAAGCTGCTTTCAGACCATTTTGTAACTCACTCTGACCTCTTAAATTTGGTTCAGTCAAATACATGTATAAATGCCTTCCATACTGCATGCCAGGGCTGAGATTTAAAGATAAGGGTTGCATGCCTGCAAAGTGCTAATTTTTAAGTCAATAAGCAAACAGCCACACAGTTAATCAGACATGCAGAATCGACTTGTGGAATAGTGCCTGCATGCTGACAAAGGACCACAAAAGAAAAGGAAGGTGAATCGACAACAGGAAGCGCAGCACTCAAACTACTCTGTGGCACGAGTGTTACAACAGCATGCATGGCCAATGTGATGTCCATCAGAAGCAAGGCATGAAGTGCCTGGCTGTGATCCCTTAACCATTTGCAACATCGCTGTATGAAATGTCCACCTGGCAAAAGGGCAGTATAGAGCTCAATAGAAGCATTAGTCTGGGTGTGCACTGCAAAGTGACAACCCTGTTCATCATATTCAGTTAGAGGAAATGACTAGACAGGAGAGCAGGAAATGGGGAAAAAAGGAAGATGGAAAACAAACGGCAACCATAAAGTATGAAAGGTTGGGGAAGGAACTGATTTTTTTTTGAGAAACAGCTCCTATTTTAAGTGTTACAAATGAAAGGTTGATGGGAAGGCTGGAGAAGGCTGGTCGATTGGAGAGAGAGGCAGAAGAGCATTTAAACATGGGCATTCAGGCATTGGTTATATACATATGGCAAGGAAAAGAATGAATGGACAAATAGTGGTATATGACTGCACAATGAATAAGGGATAGGGGATGGCATACAAGAAAAGAAAAACACCAGGGCAGTTTCCTGGCATTATTGAATAGCAAGTCAACATAAAGTGCAACAAACCTAAGTATAACTCACCCAGGTGGGTGATATGAGACAGTTTCTCCCAAGCAGTGCTATAGGTAGGGCCAGCTCACCATGGACATTCACCAGTCTCATTAGAAGTACATTCAACATTGCCAAGGCAGGTAGCCATTTACTAGTTCACCTCAGCAGCCAACATTCTGTACAACTAACACCTGGAAACCACTGGAGATGTCTTTAGTCTTTTTCTGGAGAAGATCCTTTGTCATCATACCGAGAAGCAGACACGGTCTACTGGTGACTGTCCAGGTCACCTCCACAGGGGATCATTGGCCTTCTGCTGAGAAGCTGACCTGGTAGTAATTGGTGATCCGACTGCCACTGCAGGCTAAAGTGCTTGTGGACTTGCCTCTCATTTTCCATATCTATCCCTGCAGGAGGATGACACAGCGGAAGGATGATGATCACACATGCATGTTATGAGCAGAACTGCAGTCATACAGTTGACTGGCATATCTGCCATATACATACCTCTGGAGAGGCATTTCTTGTCTTCTGCAACACCCAACCATGTTCAACTGCCACTCCTACACAGGGAACAACTGTATTCATAAGCATACATACAGAACAGTGAAGACAGAAGACAATGGTACTTAAAAATGCTTCTAGTGCATTTCTGGCTTTCTCTCCTGAACTTCATTCTCCAGTTGCTGAAGCCAGTCAAGGTTGCATTCCTTCAGGTCATTGTACCTCTGTCTCCAATTGCTGAAGCACATCAGAGTCACAGTCCTTTGGGTCACTATCTCTGTCAGCATTGCTAACTAGAATGGATGATGCTAGTGACATCACTCCTCCTTCTGTCCTGCTCATGCCAGCTATTCAGCTTCAAGAAAGAGCCATCATAACTGGTGCCCCTTGAAGTTCCTGTCCTTATTCTACAACTCCATGCTAGGCTTCTGTATTCCCCATTCCCTGAAGTAGTCATCGCCACTCAGTGAGGTCCACTCTAGAAGCCGAATGGTATCCCAGTGTGCACAGATGCATGTCTGTGAATCAGATACCATGGCTGCACTGTGGTGCTAGGGTAAGGCTGCATCACTCGACCATGGTTCTAGGGCAAGGGGGTGGTGTTGCACCATGGTGCTAGGGCAAGGCTGTGTCACTGCACCATGGTGCTAGGGCAAGGTTGAGTCACTGCACCATGGTGCTAGGGCAAGGTTGAGTCACTGCACCATGGTGCTAGGGCAAGGCTGCTTTGCTGCACCATGGTGCTAGGGCAAGGCTGCTTTGCTGCACCATGGTGCTAGGGCAAGGTTGCATTGCTGCACCATGGTGCTAGGGCAAGGCTGCATCACTGCACCATGGTGCTAGGGAAGGTAGCGTCACTGCACCATGGTGCTAGGAAAAGTAGCGTTGCTGCACCATGGTGCTAGGACAAGACTGCATCGCTGCACTATGGTGCTAGGGCAAGGCAGCAGTGCTGCAACATGCTGCTAGGGCAAGGCAGCAGTGCTGCACCATGGTGCTAGGGCAAGGCAGCGGTGCTACACCATAGTGCTAGGGCAAGGCAGCGGTGCTGCACCATGGTGCTAGAGCAAGGCAGTGGCATTGCACCATGGTGCTTGTGCATTCATATGCTGCATGCATGAGCACACAGGTCACATGTTGTATGTTCTCCATGGCATACATGCCTCAGATCATGTATGGATAGTGCACAGTGTATGCTCACAGCAGATCACAGATGGTTGTACTATTTGGCTTAATTAGCTTAGTAATCGTGTTAAACATCTTGTTATCATGACAAAGTGTCAAACCAGTTCATACAGCACTGCTTACAATAGTGCAGCCTTGAAGTAAAGGATTTTTGTTAAAAGCCTCTGTAAATGAGGAGCTTGTCAGTGTCGCAAGAGTAATAAGGACTCCTAATAGTAAAGTATATTCTTAGCAATATACCCTTTGGTGGATGTCAGTGATTGCGATCAAATGTCACCCTGTATGTGCAATTAGGAATCCATGAAACAGATATCACACTGGGCTATCTTGCCTGTGGATTGTGGGGAAGATAAGAATGATGGAAAGGCATACCATGAATGGAGTGGGGTGAAATATTTACATGTGGAGAACTTGTTCATAGTATAAAACTACAGTTGATAAACAAGTCCATAAAGGAGGAAAGGCTGTGGCCATATGTATGTGCATTCGACTGCATACCGTACACACCCACTGACAAACAGGTGTATAGCCACAATTCTTTCCCTTTCTCTGTCACCTGTATGTATGCTAAAAATGGGTGGGGTGAGGGTGATGTCCCTTGTAAAATAAATAAATAAATCTCTACATGCACTGTAAATTGTACTCCAGTAATCACAATTAAACCTGCTGGACATATGTTGCTGTCCAGCTTGTTGAACATCAGGCATGTATTTCTGTCCCTCCCCAGTGTTTCCTGCAGTACTGTATTTTTCTTTTTCTTTCACTTTTTGTTGTGTGCATATAATATTTTACCATAATTTTGTCACATTGTACATTTTTTTCCTTCTGTTTTCATTCTCTACAATATTAATAAAAGAATAAAGTAATAGCTTGGTTAGTGCTAAGGGTGCATTCTTGGAATGAGGATAGCTAATCAAAACAGCATTAAATGGTCCATTATAACACTTCACAGCAATGTATTTGAGAAGATAAAATTATACAAATATAGTTCAAATAATATAAAATAAAATGTAAGAATTTTTTTATGAAAATCGCTACAATAACTTTATTTTAGATATTTGAAAATACAAATACCTCTGGAGAAACATTACTGTAATGAACTATTGAGCATTTCTTTATGAATTCTTATTTTAGATACAGGACCAGACTTTAGTCATCTGGAGGCCTAGGCAAAAAGTCTCCACAACACCCCCACAACACAACCCTGTGGCCTCATCCTGGTTTACTTACACCATCCAGATAACTGGAAAAGTGCTCCTGCTAGAGCAGCGCCCTAGGCGGACGCCTAGTTGGCCTATGCCTAAGGCTGGCTATGTTTACTTATGTGAAAATATAAATACTGTAGAACATTACACTCACTGGTGATTTTTATTTTATTTTTTTAATGAAAGTTACCCCATAAAGTACAGTAAGTTACATTTTAAATGAGGGACTGGTCTGTGAGTTTTCAGTGAACATTGGCTTCTTGATGTGGGTTGTAGACTTCTCTTGAGTTTTCTTTCATGGGGCAGTTCTAAGCAGCATGACATCCTTTCAGGAGGATTCACTTTATCTTGGAGTTTAGCTCAGTCATGGTTACTGCCTATAAACTGCTCCATGATTTGTGGATTGTAATAATGCTTTTGCTGAAGAATTCTGTATAGTGAAGTCTGTCACTGCTGTTTATTCTTTGTGCTAGACAGACTCTGCTAAATTTTTCAACTTTGTCATTGTTAACAAAATGCGCTGGACATGTAATTGAACCTTTGGGGTTGGATATAACCTCCTTAGCATAGACGATGCCAATTTATACATTTCTTTGGTGCAAAAGTGCCCCTCCTTTGCAACAAGTGCCCCCCTTAATTTAGTTAAGGAGGGCCCCTTCATTTTTTTTTCAGAACTGAAAATCCCAGTCACAACATTATGACATGTAGAACCTCATACGCACAGCACGACACAGCAACTGCAGGCTACAATTCTTTATTCACCGAGGTTTAACACTTTCTTCCCACCAATAGGGACTTCCTCAGAACATAGGTTCATAGGTAAGTACTAGACTATCTGCCTGAGGGCATCTGTAAGCCTAGCCAGAATGTGTTGGCTTATGCCCCCCCTTAGATTAGATTAGTTCCATGTGCCTCGGTCCAGCAGAGCCATTAGTTCCCTCTGCCTCTGTCCAGCAGAGCCACTGCAGTGATCCCCGGGGTAAATTTTCTGTTTTCCATCCACTCGTCAAGGTTTCTCTTGAAGAGTGTTAGTGAGGGGCTCTGCCTAATGTAGACTGGAATCCTGTTCCAAAGCATGGGGAGTCTCTGGGACAGGAATCTATCCCTCCAGCACGTCCTATTTATCATTGTGATGAGGTTTAGATCCCTAGAGCATGTGGCTCTTGGGGATTTGTTTTTTTTTAGGTGGAGCATGTCCATTAATTCTGGGATGGACATGGCCTTGTATGTCAGGCAGAGATCACCTCTGAGTAAGCGGTATGCAACTGAGTACAGCTGGAGTTTCTTCAGTCGAGCTGCATAGGGCATATGCTTGAGGCCAGTAATCCTCTTGGTGAGGTACTTCTGTGGTCTTTCCAACTGTTGCAGGTGTCTTGTAAGGCACATCCCAAAATGATGGGTCTAATGCGTGATGAGTAGAGGGGCACAATAACCTCTTTTGTTCTAGATGTGAACCCTTTTGTGATTAGGTGGGCTACATAGAATGATTTTCTAACCACCTTGGCAATATGATTATCAAAGGAGAGATTACTATCTACTTGGGTCCCCAGATCCCTTATTACATTTTCTGTATTTAGGGGACTACCACGTATGTGGTAGTTCATGGGTACTTTGTTTTTTCCAAATGGGATGACTATGAACTTTTTGGCATTTAGCTTGAGGCCATGATTTTGACACCAGGTATCTGTCTCAGTGAGACCCTTCTGGAGGATGTCTGTATCAGCTGGAGAGTCAATTATGGCTCCCAGTTTGCAGTCGTCTGTGAACTTGGTCAGCCATAGTCCTTCTGTGCTTGTCTGTATCTCTGAGAAGTATATACCAAACAGGAGGGGTCACAGGACTGAGCCCTGGGGGATGCCACTTGTAACTGGTTTAGAGTCGGACCTAGAGCCTGCAACTCTCACTGTGTGGGTTCTATCCATGAGCCAATTGGCAACCCATCTCGTGACATAGGGGTTTATGTTTAGGCTGGTGAGCTTGTCTATAATACCAAAATGAGGAATGGTGTCAAAAGCCTTTGCAAGGTCTAGGTAGGCTGTGTGGACCTCCTTTCCCTCATCTAAAGCCTTGGTAACTGTCTCAAAGAAGTCCACTATGTTTAGGAGGCATGATCTGCCCTTAACAAAGCCAAACCAGGTAAGGTCCATTGTTTGAAGGTTCCCAATGTCTCTGTTAATGAATTCCATGATGATGTGCTCCATAGCCTTGCAGACCAGGCTAGTCAGGCTTATAGGGCGATAGTTCCCAGGGTCCGTTGTGGCTCCTCCTTTGCGGAGCAGGATAACTGTTGCTGTGCACCACTCTATGGGTATGTAGCCTGTAGAGAGGCTGAGTTTGAAAAGTGTGTTTAGGTGAGGGGTTAGTTCATTTTGGAGCTCGTGTAAGACACAGTCTGGGACACTGTCTGGTCCCATTGAAGCTGTATTTTTGGCTTTGGATAGGGCTGTTTTAACCTATGTGTCAGTGATTGCTGGGGCACTACATTCTTCTGGTATGGTTATGAGCCCTTTAAGGGGTGAGAGGGGGGTGAAGTTTGCACTAAACCTGTCTGCCAGAATGTTGGCAATATCAGCCGGTTCAGTGTATTTTGTGCCATTCTGCACTAACTCAGAACAGATCTGAGAGTTTCCACTTAGGTTCTTGACATAGCTAAAGAATGCTTTGTAGTTATCTTTGGAGTCCTTGGCAATTTTTCTTTAGAAGCTAGTCTTGGATGATTTTATGAGGGATCATAGTTTCTTGCTGATACTGATCAGGGATGTCTTTCCTTCTTGGGATTTTACTCTTTTCTGCACTAGTTTCCTCCTTCTGTTGTATAGCTTGTTTATAGCAGGGGGTCCACCAGACTGGTTTCCTTTTCTTGGAGGAGTGAGTCTTGGTTTTGCTTGGGATAGCACGATCCATGCATTCTTGCAGGTGCTCATAGAGTGCCTTTGTAAGGGATTCAGCAGCTTGGACAGCATTGTCCTTTAGCATGGGGGCTGTGAACCTTTCCACCTCAGTCTTAAGTAATGTGAAGTTTGCTTTCGAAAAGTTTTTCACAGTGGTTTCCTTGATTTGAGGGTGGGGGCAGAATGTGGATATCCAGAGTGATTAGTCTATGGTCTGATTTAACCAGCAAGGGTTTGACCTCTGGTGTAGAACTCCGGTCGCCCATGTTCGTGATGATCAGGTCCAATATGTTGTCACCTCTGGTGGGGGTGTTGACCAGTTGATCCAAGGTGTTCGAGTTTATAAATTCTAGGAAGCGTTGGGCAAGGGAGTTAGTACTTGAGTAGTTCTTCCAGTTAATGTTTGGGTAATTGAAATCCTCCAATATGAGAGCATTTGGTAGGACCTTCATATTTTCCAGTGTCTCCAGAAATGTGGAATGTGGGTTCTGGGTCATGGTGGGTGATCTGTAGCAAGCTACAATTTGAATTGCAGTTTTGCCCGTTGTTAGTTGCACATGGATGATCTCTGAGGCATTGTGCTGTGCCACTAACCTGGAGGTGTGGGTATCCTTGATGAATATGGATACATCCCCACCTTTTGTGTTTTGGTCTGGGTTCTGTGGCTGAAATGTATGGTATGAGTTATAGCCTGGTAGTGCTGGGGTGCTCTCTGGAGCCTTAAATCAGGTTTCTATTACTGCACAGATATCAATGTTCTCCATACTGAAGAGTGCCTCGAGTGCATGCATTTTGAGGTTTAGACTTCTGGCGTTGAGTAGCATTACCCTCAGTTTTTGGTTACTTGTGCTATTTACGGTGGTGGATTTGTCTTTTGAGCCTTGCTTAAAAAAGGCATTATGGGGGCGGCAAAAGCCTTGGCCAGTATTCAAAAGTCTAAGGGTGACAGGTGCAAGCCATCTCTTGCAAAGCAACATGGCTTATCGAGCATGTCATCCCAGGTGGACAGATACTGGATCCTCTTTGAATGACACCAGAAACTTAGCAAATTGTTGAAATTGATAATTTTTTCTTTATAGTGTGGCATCATTCTTGGTGAGGGCAGGATGCTACTCAGGGTCAGGGTCATACCGGCCTGGGCTACGTGATCAGACAGATCTTCCATGTCTCTTTTCATGTAGTCCAGAGAGGTATGTCTCAGGTTATTCACACCAACATGGACAATGACAGAGTCATATTTGTACTTGTTCTGGAGTGACCTGAGTGCTTGGTGGATCCTGGCATCCAGCAAGCAGCTAACTGTAACCTTCTCCTTGTCCAGCCTAGTTAGTGGTACATCAGTGTGCTTGACTATAGAGTCACCTATTACTAGTGTGTTGGGTATGTTATTTTGCCTTAAGGGCTGTGATTGCCTGGCACACTGATTATGTGATGTATGTGTTTCATGGTTTGTGATGGGGTGTGGAGGTTGCTTGGTGTCTGCTTTGGAGGTCTCTGTTGCTTTTGCAGATTTTTATTTAGAGCCTCCGAGTATGTTTTTCTGTATTTATGTGTGTTATTTGCCGGTGTTGGTTTAGTAGGTCTATGTGAGACGGGTGGTGTGTTGCAAGTATTTTCCTTTTCCTCTTGACTGTCAGTTCCAGTCTTGGGTTGAGAGAGCTTTGCCTCCAGTTTGGCTGTATAATTGCATCTCTCACATATATTAGTGTTTGGTGGTAGGAGGAAAGGGTTGTCTCTGTACATGAGGCAGTTATAAAATTGCCTCAAAATGCCCAGATTCACCAGTTGGACTGGAGAGTACACCTGAAACTGTTCTTTGGACATGCCTGAATAGGTAAAGTGAACTGTTTTACTGATTAGCTGATAGGGACGAATAGAGAGCTTTGTCCTTCTGGACAGTATAGGGGGTCTAGTGCTAGGGTTAATTAGTGCTTGCTATGACTTTTGAGCAAGTGCTGGGCTGTGAAATGAATGGTCTGAGTGCTTAAGTTTAAAGTTTGTCTAGTTCCAAGGGAAAATTGAAGAGCAGACTTCGTGAAACCGGGAATAGTTTAACCCTAGCTAACCGGCACTGCCCGGTGGTTTTTATAGCAGGGAAATGAAAGAGATAGAAATTAGCCCAAAATGGCCAATAAACTACTAACTTCTGGGCTACAGCAAACAAGGTGCACAAATTTCAGAAAGAAACAGATCAAATAAGCAGACACAATAAGCCTTTAACCAGAAATTCTCAGCTCAGAAGGGCAGAATCTAGCCTCTCCTCCCATAAGATTGCAGACTACAAACCTTCTTAATGTAAAATAACTGGCCTGGAGCCCAAGTGCTTAAACCAGAACTAATGTGCTTTTAGAATAACAGACACTGAACCTTCAATCAGCAATTCCCAACTTAGAAGGATGTAAGCTACCTGTCCTGCCACAACAATGCAGTCCACAAACTTTCTTAATGTAAAACAACTGGTTTGAAGCCCACGTGCTTAAAACAAAAGGCTTAGAATAACAGTTACAATTTAATCAGGCTACTACCAAGCAGTAATAAATGCAGCAGAATAATACAACTGAGTACTTTTAAGAAGCACAAGCAAAATAAGGTAATAAAGTGGGAAGAAACACAATTACAGTAAAAACAGATGAATAAAGTGCAATTTATATATATATATATATATATATATATATATATATATATATATATATATAAAACAATAGAAAATGAGCAAACTGATTTAAACAAATTACCCAATTAACCAGTAAAAAATTCTCAAAACTGAGCCCTGTCCCAGCAGTCTTCCATCTGGCAAGTTCTAACCGCACACTCCTGCCACTAGTGTGCAGGGGAACCTTCTCCAGAAAATATGGCCTGGATTAGTGCTCAAGTTATACAAACAAAGCTAGATTCAGCAGACCTAAATCTAGTCTATGCTACAGCAGACAAGGCACACCAATATCATAAAAACAGTTCAAATGAGCAGGCACAGTAAGCCTTTAACCAGAAATTCCCAGCTCCGAAGGGTAGTATCTAGCCTCTCCTCCCACAAGAGTGCAGACCACAAACCTTCTTAATGTAGAATAACTGGCCTGGAGCCCAAGTGCTTAAACCAGAACTAATACACTTTTAGAATAACAGACACTGAGCCTTCAATCAGCAATTCTCAACTTAGAAGGATGTAAGCTACCTGTCCTGCCACAACAATGCAGTCCACAAACCTCCTTAATGTAAAACAACTGGTTTGAAGCCCAAGTGCTTAAACCAAAAGGCTTAGAATAGCAGTTACAATTTAAACAGGCTACTACCAAGCAGTAATAACTGCAGCAGAATAATACAGTTGAGTACTTTTAAGAAGAAGCACAAGCAAAATAAGGTAATAAAGTGGGAAGAAACACAATTACAGTAAAAGCAGATGAATAAAGTGCAATTTGTTATATATAACAATAGAAACGAGCTAACTGATTTAAACAAATTACCCAATTAACCAGTAAAAAAACTCAAAACTGAGCCCTGTTCCAGCAGTCTTCAATCTGGCAAGTTCTAACTGCACACTCCTGCCACTAGTGTGCAGTGGAACCTTCTCCAAAAAAGATGTCCTGGATTAGTACTCAAGTTATAAAAACAAAGCTAGATTCAGCAGGCCTGAATCTAGTCTATACTACAGCAGACAAGGAGCACCAATATCAGAAAAACAGTTCAAATGAGCAGGCACAGTAAGCCTTTAACCAGAAATTCCCAGCTCAGAAGGGTAGAATCTAGCCTCTCCTCCCACAAGAGTGCAAAACACAAACCTTCTTAATGTAAAATAACTGGCCTGGAGCCCAAGTGCTTAAACCAGAACTAACACACTTTTAGAATAACAGACACTGAGCCTTCAATCAGCAATTCCCAACTTAGAAGGATGTAAGCTACCTGTCCTGCCACAACAATGCAGTCCACAAACCTTCTTAATGTAAAACAACTGGTCTGAAGCCCAAGTGCAAGAACCAAAAGACTTAGTATAACAGTTACAATTTAATCAGGCTACTACCAAGCAGTAATAAGTGCAGCAGAATAAACACAATTGAGTACTTTTAAGAAGAGGCAAAAGCAAAATAAGGTAATAAAGTAGGAAGAAGGAAGAAACACAAATACAGTAAAAGCATATAAAGTGCAAATTGTTTTTATTTATTTATTTATTTATTTTATATAACAATAGAAAACAAGCAAACTGATTTGAACAAATTACGCAATTAACCGGTAAAAAAAAACTCATAACTGAGCCCTGTTCCAGCAGTCTTCAATCAGACAAGTTCAGGGCCTAAGTGCCTATGCCTACTCAAATGTTCTCTCATACAATACACCCACCCAGCCTTTATATAACAACCAAAATCAATAATTGTTAATTAATTAATTGACATACATCAATTAACTGTTAAAGCTACAAACTAAATTAAGAAGAAAACATTAATTTATACATATATTAAAACATTAAAAAACTTCAGCCTAAAATATTATTCAATTTTAAAACACATGATTGCAATAGTTTCGTTAATCCCTGGATACTCAGTTGCGTTCAGCCTCAGCTGCCATTTGAGTTCCCATATATCTAAATAAATGTCTATAATTCTCCCCTGAAAATCTTTAGTTACCTGTTGAATAACCAAAATTTTAAATTTGTGATCCTTATATATTTTATATGTATTAATATGACTACTTAAAGCATTAGTTAGGTTACCATGCCTGATATCCAACAGATACTCAGCTATTCTATTCTTAAACTGTCTGCACATTTCTTTCTACATAAAAAATAGGACAAGATTGGCACTTAGCCACATATACTACATTTTGACTGCTACAGTTGAAATAACCATCAATAAATATGGAGATGTTGTTTAATCTATACCATTCAGTAGTTTCCAAAATATATGAACAAAAAGTACACATATTACATTTAAAATTACCCTTAATTCTATGCTGATGCCCACTACTAGTAAGAGCAGCAGTCTCCAAAATATTCTTCAATGATCGATCCTTTTTATATACCACCTTAGGTAAAACCCCCACCTTTTTTCTATATTGTTATCACTTTTCAAAATTTCCCAGTTATTAAGAACAGTTTCAACAACAACAGGGGTGCCCAAACTGAAGTTGGTAATGAAACTAGTTGTATAATTGTTCACATTACCAGCTTCCTTACACTGCATACTGATTTTCAAACCTTTGCCATCTGCTAACAGTGGTTGATAAAACCCTGATCCACATTTAAGTATGAATTCCTGTTGGATTTTATTTAACAAATCTAAAGGATACCCTCTCTTAAGAAATAACTGTTTAATAAAGGACAATTCGTCCAAAAATTCACTTTCCATTTCAACCATTCTGGCAGCCCGCACCATCTGTCCTTTGACAACAGATTTTTTTATGGTGAGCAGGATGCCAACTATTAAATTCCAAAAAGGAATTGGAAAAGGTGGGTTTCCTATAGATGGCTGACTTCAATTTTCTATCAGCGTTATTATAAGTCAAATCCACATCAAGATATGTAATATGTGTTTTACTATAGTTATAAGTAAATTAAAAAAAATTTCCGTATTATTCACATATTCAAGAAAAAGCTGAAGTTCGGCTTCAGTACCTTCCCATATAACAAACAGGTCATCCAAAAAATGGGTATAATATAGTATTTTACTATAACAAGGTCCATCCATAATATATACCTGTTCCCAATAGGACATAACATAGTTCGAAAAAATTGGGGCGCATGCCGCCCCCATTGCTACACCTGTTACCTGTTTGTAATACTGTCCTTCAAAGTACATGAAATTATTTTTTAACACAACCTCCATTAATGTAACAAACTTATTTATTTCATCCTGGTCAAAAATACCAATTTTTAGTAGCTGATTCTCAAACCAATCACACCCTTTTTGATGCTGAATCAAAGAAAATAAGTTGCAAACATCTATGGTGACCATAATAATGTCACCATTAATTTTAATTTTATCTAACCTTTCCAAAAATTGCCAAGAATCCTTTGTAATATATGAGAATACCTTCAATCCCTTCTGAAGATGGAAATCCAAAAATTTACTTATGAAATTGGTTTTTGATCTTTTCCCATCCACTATAGGTCTAAATTTGGGATTATTAAGTCATTTATGGATTTTGAGAATAACGAATATATTAGATATCATTGGAAATTTATTCATCATTTAACATAACCAAATTTGTCCTCCCTAATTTGCCCTTGATACAACATATCTTCTAGACATAAGTCTATTTTCTTATATGCTATATGTATTTCATTGAGGGAAACTTCCTCATATGTACCATCTGTTAGTATAATATTCATACCATTTGAACAGTCACTCCTGTCCATAATAACCACACCACTTCCTTTGCCTGGCTTCATAATGCGGGTGTTTAAGTTCCCAGCCAAATCTTTTAACAAAATTCCCTCTTCATTACAAAGGTTATAGACATCATTTTTATAATTATTTTGTTTAAATTTACACCTAATCTCCTCACAAATTTTCTCATATATTTTAACCTGGTTATTCACGGGGGATTAAATATATTTGATTTCTTAAGCCTTTCCACCTGTGTATCACCTAAGGCATCGCTACCATTAAACCACACCTTAAAATTAAGCTTACAGGTGAAACATTTCAATTCAATTAGTGTTTCAGCTAACTTTCCCCTTCTGCTAGGTACATAGGTAAACCCCTTAGCTAGGAGGTTAGCATGTTCAACTCCTATATATTTTGTAGAATAATTATCGACCTTAGAATCTGGGGTATCATTAAGTGCTACATGTGGTTCAAAAATAGTTAACATTTCATCTAGTATTAAACCAGAATTATTAATTACATCCTGCATGTTTGTATTATCATTCACGTGTGCTAAAAGCACTTAAAACATCAAACCCATTGTTTTGTTCACTTCCACTCAATAAATCACCAATAACATTATTATGAACATCAACATTAAAAGCATCACTACAACCGTAAATGTTACCATCTAAATCAGTAATCATTTCATCATTATGGCTAGCTAAAATTGTACCTTCATTCAGACATAAACTAACATCACAATTATCTTTTCCACTATTATTACTTCCTGAACTTGAAGCCCTGTTGGGATTCTTCCAATTTGCCAAACACTCACAAAACTTCTCTATATTAACACTAGAATCACTATCACTAGTGATCTGTGTGTTTCCCACAATAGAGTGAACAAATAGCAAAGAGTCATTCATATAAAATTATACATTCTGTATAACATGCGCATCCATAACATCATTGTCCATAGAAAGGTTAAATAAAGTTGATGCATTTACATTATCTAAACAGCTAGCTTCATTTTCCACATGACAGTCCAACTCATTAATAATGACTCTATTTTGTACATCCACATCTTGTGAAAGTTCAGAAATATAAGTACTACTATCATTAAAGTCAATACTATCTTTAACCGAACAAAATTCAGTCCCAGGATTATCAGTTATTAAACTGACACCATCAGCATTTGAACCAGGCATAATTGGTGGTACCCCACTTAATGGTGCCAAACCAATGTTATTATTTAAACCACCAGTCAAGACAAGTACTGTATCATTATTTTATCTTTCTGGATGTGCACAAAACGTACCGCTGATGGTAAAAGGGGATAAACCCCAGCGTACTACATTCACGGTAACTATTTCACCACTGTTAAAAGTTTGTTCATGCTCATAACCAATCTTATCCACTGAAATGCCTGTATAAACACTTACATGGTTAGCAGAAAATAACGCCTTTTCAGCTAGTTGTTTCACCGTTGGCTCCTGCTCCTGGTTTTTGGTCTTGCCCCCTGGGCAACAAAATCCCTGTAGCTGCTCCCAGAAAAATGGGGTTGTTGTTCTCTGCCTTTTTACCTCTCTGAACATCTTACGCCTTTGCCGCTCTGATTTTGAAACTGCTGAAAATTATGCTGGTACTGTTTATCACTTCTGGCATCTGACATCATCTCCTCATCACTCCGTTATTCACCATTGGCTCTCTTGTTATTAATAGCCTGGGAACCACCTGAAAAGGGATAAACCTTGTCTTTAGCATATTCATTAATGCCCCTTTTAAGTTTATTCATCTTCCTGATGAAAATAGTGGCACAGATGTTATCAACAGTTGAAAAAACATTATAATAGTTAGTCTTATGTTGTGCAAATGCCAAATCAACCTGAATCAGTCTGTTTTTTTCATCTAAATTCTTAGAAAGTTTATCCATGGCTTGAATATTATATTTGATAATTAATTTTAATAGCTCAATTCCTGTATGGTCAAATAAATCATGGAATTCATTAAGTAAATCAGAATTACCTTCCACTCCATTGGGATACCTCAACAAGTGCAATCCCCATGGTATTTGCCCAAACTCGATGTTCCTTTCAAGATATGCTGTTTCCATCTGCAGTTTTTTTTAAAAAACTAACAAGTCCTTCTCAAACACTTTTAATTTTTCAACCAGAGTTAAAGCTTCATGCTGAATTGTGCCACTATTCCTTCGCTCAAGTCGAAAATCAAAATGATTGTTTTTCCAAGTTAAAGGTTCATTAATAACACTAGCAACAACTTTATCAGTTATATTCCCATCATGACTTAAATGGGAAACACCCTCAGGTTGTTTTCCCTGTACAGGTTGTGAAGTCTGTGTTGGTTGGGTTAAAGGGTAACAAAGACTTCCAAAAATATTTGTTGAACAAACAGTCTTATCCATCACACCATTTATTTGATTGGAATGAACCGCCAACTGTTGATTAATTTGTTGTAATAGCTCCATAAGCTCAGTATTAGAAACTGACCCTTCCATAGCTATGCCCCACCAGCTGGAACGAACTTCTTCTCAACCAACTGCCACAAAAACTGTAGAACCCCACAAGCACAGCATGACACAGCAACTGCAGGGTACAATTCTTTATTCACCAAGGTTTAGCGCTTTCTTCCCACCAATAGGGACTTCCTCAGAACAATACATCATAACCCACCCAGCCTTCATATAACAACCAAAATCCATAATTGTTCATTAATTAATTGACATACATCAATTAATTGTTAAAGCTACAAACTAAATTAAGAAGAAAATATATTTATTTATACATATACTAAAACACTGAAAAACTTCAGCCTAAAATATTATTCAATTTTAAAACACATGTGATTGCAGTAGTTTCGTTAATCCCTGGATACTCAGTTGCATTCAGCCGCAGCTGCCATTTGAGTTCACATATATCCAACTGAATGTCTATAATTCTCCCCTGAAAATCTTTAGTTACCTGTTGAATAACCAAAAATTTAAATTTGTGGTCCTTATATAAATTAATATGTCTACTTAAAGCATTATTTAGCCTACCATGCCTGAAATCCAACAGATGCTCAGCTTTCTATTCTTAAACTGCACATTTTTCCTACATAAAAATAGGACAAAATTGGCACTTAGTCACCTATACTACATTTTGACTGCTACAGTTGAAATGACCATCAATAAATGGTTACAATGGAAAGTGAATTTTTGGATGAATTGTCCTTTATTAAACAGTTATTTCTTAAGAGAGGGTATCCTTTAGATTTGTTAAATAAAGTCCAACAGGAAATCATACTTAAACATGGATCAGGGTTTTATCAACCACTGTTAGCAGATGGCAAAGGTATGAAAATCAGTATGCAGTGTAAGGAAGCTGGTAATGTGAACAATTATACGACTAGCTTCATTACCACCTTCAGTTTGGACACCCCTGATGTTGTTGAAACTGTTTATAATAACTGGAAAATTTTGAAAAGTGATAACAATATAGGGAAAAAGGTGAGGGTTTTACCTAAGGTGGTATATAAAAAGGATCGATCACTGAAGAATATTTTGGAGACTGTTGCCCTTACTAGTAGTGGGCATCAACATAGAATTAAGAGTAATTTCAAATGCAATATGTGTACTTTTTGTTCATATATTTTGGAAACTACTGAACGGTATAGATTAAACATCTCCATATTTATTGATGGTCATTTCAACTGTAGCAGTCAAAATGTAGTATATGTGGCTAAGTGCCAGTCTTGTCCTATTTGTTATGTAGGAAAAATGTGCAGACAGTTTAAGAATACAATAGCTGAACATCTGTTGGATATCAGGCATGGCAAGCTAACTAATGCTTTAAGTAGACATATTAATTTATATAAGGACCACAAATTTAAATTTTTGGTTATTCAACAGGTAACTAAAGATTTTCAGAGGAGAATTATAGACATTCATTTAGATATATGTGAACTCAAATGGCAGCTGCGTCTGAACGCAACTGAGTATTCAGGGATTAACGAAACTACTGCAATCACATGTGTTTTAAAATTGAATAATATTTTTAGGCTGAAGTTTTTTAGTGTTTTAGTATATGTATAAATAAATGTTTTCTTCTTAATTTAGTTTGTAGTTTTAACAGTTAATTGATGTATGTCAATTAATTAATTAATTAATAATTATTGATTTTGGTTGTTATATAAAGGCTGGGTGGGTTATGATGTATTGTTCTGAGGAAGTCGGTGAATAAAGAATTGTACCCTGCAGTTGCTGTGTTGTGCTGCGCTTGTGAGGTTCTACAGTTTTTGTGGCAGTTGGTTGAGGACAACATTATGACATGCCAAACCCACTGCCTCACTTCCTAAATTATTGTATAGGCTACTTTATTTTCATTTAAAATGCATCAGTAATACTTTTTTTTATTAACTAGGAAAAGAAGCTGTGAACTACATCTTACAGGTGGAATGCCCCACATTATCAAACATGTGATTATATGGTAGTCAAACCACAAAGTACCACTTTCTGTTAATAGGCATATGGGCTTTGATCATTTACGGTTGTATGTTAAACACTGCCCACTACCTATCCTGTCAACATTTTGTGGGTAAAGTTACAGAAAAACTGAGTAAACGGTGAAGCTAAAAAAATCAAATAGTGTACTCAGTTTTTTGTAAAATCACTTGGAACTATATGAGTAATGTTACAGGAAATAAAATCAGTTAAAGATGCTTCTGAAAGTGGAAAATAAACCTGAGTGTGCAGTCATATTATGAGACTGCAACATTTTCTCATCACGCATATACTCATTTGCCAGTTCAGTGATGTTTTTGATGAATTCCACTTCATTTTCTTGTAATTTGTTGTATGCTTCTCCCCATTAATTTACCCACATTCTGTTCATGCAGTTTGGAGTTACTTCTTTCCAGGCTGCTCTGATATCTGTGACATTCATAGTTATGTAGTCTTTCCAAAATAACCTCATGGATTGCTTATCACCATCATCTGTTTTCTATAAGAGTTGTTTTAATGGGTGATGGAAGTAGTGGGCCTTAAAATTCAATATTACTCCCACATCCCTAGGTTGTATTAATGAAGTGGTGATGAGTGGAAAATGAACCATTTCAAAAGGAATGTAGGTTAAAATTGTATCAAGGTTATCAGTCAACAGCAATGCTTTAGGTTATGTCTTGCACTCCTCAGAACAGAAATTTGCAGCTGGACAAAATATTCAATTATCCCTGAAAATTCCTTAGTATTTAGTTGAGCAGTGAGCAGCTGGATTGCAGACTGAGATGCATTCTCTCCAAGCTTGGTCTTAGTAAGTTTTAATAGGCATCTACATTCCTACAGCAACCAATCTAGCCAGCTGTAAATCCCTCTAATACCATCCCCTTGTAGGACACACAAGAATCTGTAGCCATGAACATGTACATTCCTGATATCTCTGCAACTAGCCTGGTGGAGATGGGCATCTGAGACAATGCAGTAATTGCTTTATGTATACTGACAACCATTTAATTCTCCAAATGGATATGATATACAAGAGAGTTAATTGTACAATGTCACTGGAGGCAAGCTTGTCACATACAAGCACCTATAATACCAAATAGGTCATCAGTAACAAACACACACTACACTCACCTCACATGCCAAGGACAAGACACACAGACCCACATATGCAGAGGCTCTTAAAGTTACCTGCTGAAACTACAAAGATTTCAGACACTGCAATCTGAAACACTGTCCTTAGCAACCTCTAGAGCATTCAACAAAACTACTACTAAGATGTATATGACCACATCCCACAGTGTCTCAAATGTTAAGCCCATAAGGCGCACCACCACACAAACCAACATTTTATTCATAGGAGACTCCATTGTGAGAGAGCTGTCCTACTCAACAGGCTAAATAAGATGTGTGTCATGGTCAGCTGTTTCACAGGGTGCCAGGATAATCCAAATCATGCACTCACTGAGACCCCTGGATCACAAGTACCAGTATGGCTGTCATAGTCCATGTGGGTCTAAATGACCTGAGACATACTTCTCCGGACTATATAAAAAGAGACGTATGGTGGAGCTCTTGGACTGTCCCCCCAAGCCACTGTGAATTTAGCACTTTGCAGCATTCTACCTTCTCCAGAGGTGATACCACAATATGAACAAGATGATTGACTTTAATAAATGGCTTAATTTTTTGCAGCACTCCAAGGAGGCACAAATGCTAGTGTGGGAGAATATGGTCAACAGACCATGCTGCTTTGCCAGGGATGGTTGGTAGATGAGCCCTCTAGGCTTTCAGAGCTAAAATATTGTCCTGCTCCATAGCGCTTTTAGACAATGACAAACTGATAATGTCTGACATACCAAGAACATCCACAGAAAACCTAAAGATGTTCTTCCTCAATGTCAAGAGTCTAAACAAGAAAATCTCTCCAAGCTCTCCCCACTTTGAAGAATGCAGATGCTTGTGCAGTTTCTGAGACATGGTATAAAGCAATGAAGAGCACCTGACCAGTGCAGGGAAGCAACTCCTTGCACACATTTAGACCAGCTACTGCACAAGGAGGGACTAAGGGTGAAGGTGACTTGATTTACATTAAAAACAATCATTCTTCAAGGATGGCCAAATGAGATGAAACTTTTGAGCTTCTCCACATCCAAATTACCACAGCCAAAATCCTATATTGTATCCTCGCAAGCTATAGGTCCCCCTTTATGACTCAGGAAAACCATAACATAAACTTAAATTTATTAGAGGCTACGTTACAATACTCTCTGAATTGTATACAACACCAAACGTGCAAGACAAGAGATTCTTCAATTCTGTCAATACAACCACCCAGGACCAAATAGCTCATACACCATACAATGTCCTGTCTGGTGAAGTTGGACCATAAAGCTTTCTGCTTTGAAGTAAAAAAAAACTGGGCTACCTGCTAAACCTGCAACATTTAGGAACTATTCTAAGGCAAACTTCCTATTAAGTGATAGCTTGGCAAAATTTCAAGCCCCTCCAAAAGCTGAGAACATTGCTGCCAATGAAGAACTGTTCCCACAGATCCTGTACAATCATGTCAACAGATACATAGAGACAGCTGTGCCTACCAGGAATAACACAAGAACAAAACAAATAACCCTGGTGGGATCCCAGTATATAAATAGGTTGTAGAACAAAAGAAAGTCAGTCATGACAAAAATACGTGGAATGCTTAGCAGGATAACAACTCCCTACAGCTAAAACAAGCAACACCAAGGACAAATCAAGTCTAACAAAGCTAAATGTGAGATAAAAATAGCCTCCCAGGCCAAGGATGACCATAATGCTCTTTTTAGTTATATCCACTACCTCAAACACAGTACAGAAAAAATGTGCAGAACTTATTGTATATTGAGCCAACTACAGTGAGCTGAAAAATAAAGCAAATCTATTGGCTGACAAATTAGGCTGCAGTTTTACCCCTCCTTTTCTCACAGCCAGTCCTATGGAAATATCAAACATATTCCCCCTCCTTACTATCATTAGAGAGCAGGTCATTAATGTTCTTTTCAAGGCCAATACCACCCCATCAATGGGCCCTGATACATCTCAGGATGCTTTCTAAATAGCATGAAGCATGGCCTATCACAACCACTAGAATCACTATTTAATCAGTGCCTCCAGTCAGGCTTTGTGCCACACACATTGAGAACTACAACAAACATCCCTTGGCGCAAGGGTGAGTCATCCACAGACCCCATAAACTACAGACTCGCATGCGAAGTCATGGAAATTTAACAATGACATAGGAAATCTTCAGACACTGGATCCAACCCAGGTTGATGTCATCAAGAGCAGATCATGCCTGCTCAGACTGGTGAACGTTTTCAAAGTGGTCACCAAGACAATGGATAAGGGCAAAATGGTGCATACTACTTATGCTGACTTGGCCAAGGCATTTGATACAGTACCCCACTTGAGCATTGTAGACAAAATCATGGATGTCGATATAAATCCCTCTGCCACCCAATAGGTAGCCAGGTGGCTCTCAAACAGGATCCAAAAAGTTAAGATAGGGGAGTCTACCTCCACAAAGAGGCCAGTTACAAGATAAGTCCATCAGGGTTCTGTACTGGGTCCACTCCTTTTTGGCATGTACGTCTCTGAAGTCAAGTCCAATGTCAATGACCTCTGGCTGATTAAGTTTGCTAATTGCAAACACAAACTAGGTGCAGTTATAGAATCCCCACAAGATACAAGATACCCCACAAGAAGGGCTGACTCAAATAAAATGTGTCAGAGCCACTTAATGAAATGCAGTGCAAGAAGCACATAATAGTATCCTATGGAGAGTTGACTACCTCTGGAAACTGCTTCATTGATAGCACACCTGAGAAAAAATCCAGTAGTCAAGGATTTGTGGATGCATGTAGAGAGTAACTTGGCTTTCAATAATCACTTGTCTGTCTCTAGTCAGGAAATTATTCTATGTTGCACAACTTATAAGTGAGGGTATGGCATCTAGATGCAAGGAAGTTATAATTCCAATTTATTTAGCCCTCATCATACCAAACATTGAATGCAACACCACCTTTAGTATGTACCTACTAGGCACATGCAACAATTGGGATGTCCACAGAGGTTCCCCACAAAAAGCATACAGGGTCTAAATATGTCCAAGGATCACTTTAAAGCCCTATCCCTCTACTTTGTCTCATACAGACTGTTGAGGGATGATCCAAGTCTGGCATATAAGGCATCCTTAGATCCCAGTCTGATGCACTTTCTGCATATCCGCAAAACAAATAGTATGAGAAATACTCAATCTAAGGACTTAAACCTTGCTTGCAATATAAATAGGACATGCTAGAGGGGCCAGTTTGTCCTTTGTCTGGAATAGGCTTCTCTTTCACATGAAGTAGATTTCTTCAGTAACTCAATTCAAGTGTAATTTTTAGCAGTGGATGGGGATTCACCCCCAGTCTGACACCTATGTTCCTAATGGAAGAAGCAGCTTGTAAATAGTTGACCACTCAAGCCAGAGCCTATATCCATTTTCTACATACACACACATATGTATATACATATGTATATACATACACATATCCATTAGAATAATCTTAAGGTCCTTTAACGTGTCAGATATGTTTGGGCTGTGTGGCTAAGCTTATGAAGACCCCTGTAGTCATTAGCCTAGTATACACTTATGAATCTATGAACAAACCAGTTCAAAAATATCCATTAACATCAAACATTCTTGCTTGATTTCCAAATCACAGGTAGGATTTCATAGGATTCATTCCTAAGAGTTGTAAAGCAATTTAGACTTGTGACCATCAACTCCTTTGCCAAAACCACACTCAGGCTGTACCTCCTTTCCCTAGTAGCACTAGGTCAATTAGCCCCAGAATAAATCCTGATTTTATTTGAAGATAATGTAGCACACTGCTTAACCCATATGGGAAGCTTGTTCTAGAGATGGGCAGACACTGCATAACAAATTGCTCTCTCCATTGTGTTCAGTTTATATGCAGGTGAAGATTTAGGTCCCTGGTTCTGGTGTTTGCTAAGCTACTAGACTTGTGTAGTTTTAGGCAATCAAAGATAACATGATCTCTAATGGCAAGTAGGCTTATCACATATTTCTCCTTAAGAGTCTATAAGATACTGAGCAAAGTAAGAGAGCTTCTAACCTAATTTAGTAGCAAATGGCCTAAGCCTGGAATCCTCTTGGGTAGGAGCATTTGAGGCTTCATGAATTGTTTGATATAGGTTCATAGGTAGGTACTGTGCTATCGGACCAAGGGCCTAAGTAAGCCTTGCCAACAAGGTTCCCTGGCTTATGCCACCCAAGAAAGTTAATTTCCTGTGCCCCTGTCAAGCAGAGCCACAGAAGTGATCCCCGGGATGTATTTCCTATTTCCCACCCACTCATCAAGATTTTTCTTGAAGAGTACTAATGAGGAACTTTGCTTGACATAGATGGGTAGCTTGTTCCAGAGTATAGGAAGTCTCTGGGACATGAATCTATCCCTCCAGCATGTCCTGTTTATTGTGGTGACAAGGTTTAGGTCCCTAGAGTGTGTATCTCAGAGGGATCAGGATTTCTTTAGATGTAGCATGCCCAGCAGCTCTGGGTTTAACATAGCTTTATATGTTAGGCAGAGATCTCCTCGGAGTAGGCGATATGCTACAGAGTAAAGCTGGAGTTTTTTGAGATGGTCAGTGTAGGGCATCTGTTTGAGGCCAGTAATCCTCTTTGTGAGGTACTTCTGTGGCCTTTCCAGCTGCTGCAGATGTCTTGTGAGGTACATTCCAAAAGGGGCATTGGACTCTATAATGGGTCTAAAGAGTGCCATGTAGAGTGGAACAATGACCCCTTTTGTGATGAGGTGAGCCACATAGAAGGATTTTCTGACTACTGTGGTGATGTGATTATCAAAGGAGAGACTACTGTCCACCTGGGTCCCATGGTCTCTTATCACACATTCGGCATTAAGTAGACTGCCATTTATGTGGTAGTTCATGGGTACAGAGTTTTTACCAAAGGGGATGACAATGCAATTTTTGGCACTGAGCTTGAGGCCATGCCTCTGACACTAGGCATCTGTCTCAGTGAGGCCCTTCTGTACAATGTCCACATCATTTGGGGACTCGACTATGGCTCCTAGTTTGCAGTCATTTGTGAGCATCATTAGCCAGAGGCCTTCTGTGTTAGCCTGTACTTCAGAGAAGTAGATACCAAACAGGAGAGGTCCCAGGACTGAACCCTGTGGTACTCCACTTGTCACTGGTCAGATTTGGAGTCTGCAACTTTTACAGTATGGGTTCTGTCAGTGAGCCAGTTTGCAATCCATCTTGTGACGTAGGGATTTATACCAAGTTTAGTGAGTTTAGCTATAATTCCAGAATGGGGGATGGTGTCGAAAGCCTTGGCGAGGTCAAGATAGGCTGTGTGAACCACCTTATCCTCATCTACGGCTTTGGTGACTGCCTCAAAGAAGTCGATCAGGTTCAGAAGGCATGATCTGCCTTTCACAAACCCAAACTGGGTGGGGTCCAGAGTTTGGAGGTTACCAGTGTCTTTGTTTATGAGTTCCATGATGATACGTTCCATGGTCTTGCAGACCAGGCTCATCAGGCTAATAGGGCGATAGTTCCCAGGATCAGTGGCGGCTCCCCCTTTGTGGAGTGGGATAACTGTTGCTGTCTGCCATTCAGTGGGCACAAAGCCTGATGTGAGACTATGATTGAACATGGTGCTTAGGTGGGGAGCCAGTTTGTTCTGAAGTTCATGTAAAACGCAGCCTGGGATGTTGTCCGGTCCCATGGATGTTGTGTTTTTGGTTTTAGAGAGTGCAGCTTTTACCTGCATAGATGTGATTACAGGGACTCTGCTTTCTTCCTGTATAGATATGGGCCCTTTAGGGGGTAAGAGGGGGATAAAGATAGCACTGAACCTATCTGCAAGGATGTTGGCAATATCAGTTGGTTCTGTAATTTTCGTGCCGTTGTGCTGTAACTCAGAGCAGATCTGGGTGTTGCCTTTAAGATTCTTGCCATAGCTGTAGAATGCTTTGTGGTTGCCCTTAGAATCAATGGCAATTTTGTTTTCGTAGCTAGCTTTGGAGGATCTTATAAGGGATCTCAGCTTCTTACTGAAGCTGACCAGGGAGGTCCTCCACTCATAAGCTTTTACTCTCTTTTGCAACAGTTTCTTCCTTCTGTTGTATAGTTTGTTTATGGCAGGAGACCACCAGCTTGGCTTCTGTTTTTTTGGAGGATAGAGTTTTGGTTCTCTTTGGGATAGCACGGTCCATGCACTCATGCAATTGCTTATAGAGTGCATTTGTGTAAGTAACTGTATTGTCCATTTGCATGGGTATCATGAAGTTCACCACTTCTTTTAAGAAGCATAAAGTTGGCTTTGGAGAAATGTTTTACCATGGTTTCCTTAATGATGGGTGGGGGCAGGATGTGGATATTTAGGATAATTAGCTTATGGTCAGATCTGACCAATGAGAGGTTGACTTCAGGTGTGGAACACCGGTTACTCATGTTGGAAATAACTAGGTCTAGGATATTGTTGCCCCTGGTGGGGTGTGGATAAGTTGATCCAGGGCACTGGAATTTTTGAATTCCAGAAAGTGTTGAGTGAAGGAGTTGGTACATGAGCAGTTTTCCCAGTTAATGGTGGGGTAGTTGAAATTGCCCATTATTAGGGTGTTTGGCTGAACCATAATATTTTCCAGTTTATCAAGAAAAGAGGAGTGGGAATCCTGGAGCATGGTGGGGGATCTGTAGCAAGCTACAATTTGGATTGCATTTTTGCCCAGAGTTAGTTGCACTTGGATAACCTTGGATGCATTATGCTGCACAACTAGCCTGGAGGTGTGGATATCCTTAACGAATATTGACATACCTCCACCTTTGGTGTTCTGGTCCAGGTTAGGTGGCCGAAAAGTGTGGTATGAGTTATAGCCTGGTAATGCAGGGGTGCTCTCCAGAGCCTTGAACCAGGTCTCAGTCACTGCACAGATATCAATGTTCTCCATTTTAAGGAGTGCCTCGAGTGAGTGCATTTTTGAGATTTAGATTTCTAGCATTGAGTAGCATTACCCTCAGTTTTTGCTTGCCTGTTCCTGTTATGGTAGTGAATTTTGTCATTTGAACCTTGCCTAAAAAGGCACTATAGGGGTGGCAAGACCCTTAGCCAGTATCTGGAACCCCAGGGGAGACAGGTGCAGGCCATCTCTGGCAAAGCATCGTGGTCTGTCGACCATGTCATCCCAGGCAGACAGATACTGGATCCCCTTAGAATGACACAAGAAGCTTAGCTAATTGTTGAAGTCAATCATTTTGCCCTTGCACTGTGGTATCATTCTGGGCAATGGCAGGATGCTACTCAGGGCTAGGGTCATACCTGCCTGGGCTACAAGATCGGAGAGCACTTTCATGTCTCTTTTCATGTAGTCCAGGGAGGTACATCTCAGGTCATTCACACCAACATGGACAATGACAGAGTCATATTTGTACTTGTTGTGGAGTGACCTGAGTGCATGGGTTATGTGGTGGATCCTGGCACCTGACAGGCAGCTGACAGTAACCTTCTCCTTGTTTAGCCTGGTGACTGGCACATCAGTGTGCCTGACTATAGAGTCACCTATGACTAGTATGTTGGGTACGCTGTTTTGCCTTATGGGCTGTGGTTTATTGGCACACTGAGTCTGTAGGCTATGTGTCATTTGGGTTGTGTTGGAGGTGGAGGTTGCTTGCGTTTCTGCTTTGGAGGCCTCTGTTGCTTGAGCAGATTATTATTAAGAGCCTCTGCGAATGTTTTTGTGTTTCTATGTGTGGATTTTGGTGGTGTAGGTTTAGTGGGACTATGTGATGAGTGTGGTGTGGTGCAAGTGTTTACCTTCTCCTCTTGACTATCAAGTTCAGTCTTGGTAGGAGAGAGCTTTACCTCCAGTCTGGCTAAATAAGTGTATCTCTCACAGGTTGTGGTGTTGGGTGGTAGGAGGAGAGGGTTTTCTGTGTACGAGGCAATTTCTACATTGCCCCAGGATGCCCAGATTCATCAGCTAGACAGAGAGCTGACCTTTGGACATGCCTGAATAAAAAACTACTTTCCTCTAGACAAGTGGGGAAAGTGAGTAGAAGGGATGTTTTTCTCTAACCAAGTGAGGAAAGTAAGTACAAAAACTGCTTTCCTCTAGGTAAAGAAGAATGTTGAGTGCTGTAGTAATTTGTAGCTTATTTAGTTCTAACAACAGGTTCTGAACAAGTGCTGAGCATGAATAAGCAAATTCAAGTGCTAAAACTAATAATCTGTGCCTGGATCTTGTGGTAGATAGGCTACCTAGTGCTTACCACTCCAACTGATAAGCTAGAATGCTTCTCTCCAACACAGAAAGGCTTGGGGGGCTCAGAAGCTTACAAACAGTCCTTAATACAGCAAATCTGTATCTGGACTAGACTAGTTACAGCAAAGATGGGAAACAAGTGCAAATGCAAACTTTTAAACCAGAAAGTTGAAAGAGTTGGAAAAACTGCCCAAATGGCCAATTAACTACAATTTCTGGGCCAGAAACCACTCTTGTGGTAGAGAGGCTACCTAGTGCTTACCACTCCCACTAAAAAGCTAGAAGACTTCCCTCCAGCACAGAAAAGCTTGGGGGGCTCAGAAGCTTACAAGCAGTCCTGGATACAGCAAATCTGTATCTGGACTAGACTAGTTACAGGAAAGGTGGGAAACAAACGCAAACGTGGGCTTTTAAACCAGAAGGATGAAAGAGGTGGAAAAACTGCCAAACAGCCAATAAACTACAATTTATGGGCCAGAAACCACTCTTGTAATAGATAGGCTACCTAGTGCTTACCACTCCCACTGATAAGCTAGAAGGCTTCCCACCAACACAGAAAGGCTTTGGGGCTCAGAAGCTTACAAACAATCCTGGTTACAGCAAATCTGTATCTAGACTAAACTACCACCAAGATTAATATCACAACAAGAACAGGGAGGGCTGGCGGGAAACTAACTGCAGAGAGAAAGGGAGAGACCACAGTTATTCTATGAAACAATTAAATAAAAAAACAAATAACTACAGAGAGACACAGACCACAATATTCAATTAAGCAATTAAATAGACAGAAAAATAAAATGCAGTACAATCTTTAACACTGCAAGTTTGTACTTAACTCAGCTAGTAATGCAGTTGATTGTAGGTATGTAGCAGAAGCCAAACAATTCAGATATTGAGCAGTAATAAATTCAAAGATATGTCACTAGTACTTATAAATATAGAGAAACCCTCTAGGCTAAGAGTTTAACACTGAATATCAATTAAGTGAAACACAATAGTTCCCACTTACTGCAGAGAGAGAGGGAGAGAGAGAGAGAGAGAGACCACAGTAGTCTATGAAACAATTAAACCGAATAATAAATAACTACAGAGAGACACAGACCACAATATTCAATGAAACAATTAAATAGACAGAAAAATAAAATGCAGTACAAACTTTAACACTGCAAGTTTGTACTTAACTCAGCTAGTAATGCAGTTGATTGTAAGTATGTAGCAGAAGCTAAACAACTCAGATATTGAGCAGTAATAAATTAAAAAGATATGTGACTAACACTTACAAATACCCACGTCAAATGAGGTACATCCAGAAGGGGCACTGAACGCTTTAATTGGTCTAATCAGCACTGACTATAAGGAAAGAATGACATATTTGCTTCCAGTTGATATATCCTTAGCTATTAGTTGTGCTAAGTGGAAGAATTTTCTGAGAATAGCTCCCTCATGATGATCAAAGGAAAGAGAAATATCAATCCTGTTACCCATGTCCTTCTCTATCTTTTCATTTAGTAGGTCAGTATAATCTATATTAATTGTTCAGGGGAGGGATCATTTGCCAAGTGAATTATTACCCTCTCAGATTTAATTTTGTGCAGATTGTGAGTTCACCAGGTATAGCCTGAGCAAGTTCTTTCTGACGGGTACAGGTGTCAGAGAGGATCTTAACACTCAGATTGCAGTCATCTACAAAACATAGCTAACCAGAAGTCCTGGTTCTCAGTTTGAAAATAACAGATGCAAATGTCAAAAAGAGGGATCCCAGTACAGAGCCCTGAGAGATCCCACTTGTTATTTTCATATTTTCAGATGAGGCACCTGCCACACAAACTATGTGGTTGATCATTTGGCCAGTTTGCTATCCATTTTAGCACATACAGACTTTGCTTACTTACAACGTTCACATGGGTATGGTGTCAAGCTGTTTGGTTAAGTAAAGGTACTCTGTATTAACAGCATGGACGCCATTAATAGCCTGTATGAAATAGTCAAAGATCTAATAGGCAGGGTCTTCCTTTGACAAGAAATAAAAGGAATTTCCTTTCACTCATTATAGTGCTAGAAATTATACAAGAGCATCGGGTTTAACTTAATATTTAGCACGGTGCTCTAATAAATGAGTTAACCAGTACTTTCCAGTTTTCAACAAAGATGTGTGCTTTCATTCACAGAAGATGAAAGTAAGTACAAGAAGTCTTCCTGTTATAAAAAAAAAGAGAAAAAAATCTCATCCTTATTAAATATAAGTTCAGGAGGACTGTTGCATCATTGGAGGATCGCTTTCACAGTTGCAGGAAATTCTTAGGCTGCTTTTGTATCCACACTATCCACATCTCTAGTGGATCTGTGTTGTGGACATTAGTGCACTTTTTACATCAATTAAACCAAACTCTGTCTTATGCACCTCCTTTTTCTCCTTAATGCGATTATGAAGATACTTCTCGTCTTTTCTGTTATCATCAGTAGACTAGCAGACATGTTCCGTTTCATTTGTCATGCATCCAAATATTACATCTACATTTCATTGAGCAAATAGATCCTTGAAGGATTTACATTTGTTGCCAACAATCATGTTTATAGCTGCTGAATCTTTTATCTTATTTGCATTTTATAACTGTTTTTATCATGGATGTTGCAATGTTTAAAGACCCACACCAGTTTGCTTCCAAGTGCCTTAAAACTTTTAGTTTCTCATCTAAGTAAACACCACGTACAGGATATTTTTCTCCAGACATGAGGGCTAAAAAACAACTGGGAAATGTACTTACTGAACATTGTACTCTATACAGTAGCTGACATATGTATGTACACATGTATGTAAGTGCAAAGAAGGACTAAATGAATATTAATGATGATACAGTTATGGACATACTGCCTGACAGGCAAGGCTTTACAGGACACTGACTTAAGTAAGTTCACACAAAAATCAATACAGAGACACACTCAGAAGTTTTACTTTTACATAGAAACACAGCTGGTTCAATTAACTCCCTGGGCTGGTACTATGAACCAGCACTCCACCCACTCAGCTCTTCAGGTAAACAGCATAAAAAAGCTGTAAGTAATAGGTTCATAGGTTGGTACTAGGCTATCAGCCCTAGGGCCTATACAAGCCTAGCCATAACAATTCCCTGGCTCTTTCTTCCCATACTATATACTTCCCTGGACCCCTGTCTAGTAGGGTGACTGATGTGATCCCTGGGGTGAATTTCCTTTCTCCCATCCAATCATCAAGGTTCCTTTTGAAGAGGGCCAAAGAGGAACTCTGCTTGACATGTATGGGCAATCTATTCCAGAATCTGGGGAGTCTATGGGTCTGGAACCTATCCCTCCAACATGTTTTGTTTATTGTGATGACAAGGTTTAGATCCCTGGAGCGTGTGGCTCTGAGGGATTGGGATTTCATTAAGTGTAACATGTCCAACAGCTCTGGGTTTGACATGGCCTATGTTAAGCAGAGATCACCTCAGAGTAGATGATGTGCGACAGAGTATAGCTGAAGTTTTTTAAGGCGTTCAGCATAGGGCATCTGCTTTAGGCCTGTGATTCTTTTAGTGAGGTATTTCTGCGGACTTTCCAGTTGTTGCAGATGTCTTGAGAGGTACATACCAAATGGGGCATTGTATTCTATAATGAGTCTAATGAGGGATGAGTACAGTGGGACAATGACCTCCTTTTTTCGGGATCAAAAGCCCTTAGTGATGAGGTGTGCCACATAGAAGGATTTCCTGACTGTTGTGGCGATGTGGTTATTGAGGGTGAGACCACTGTCCACCTGTGTCCCTAAGTCCCTTATCACACTTTCGGTTTTTAATGTACTGCCACCTATGTGGTAAATCACGGGTACATGTTTTTTCCCAAAGGGGATAACTATACATTTCTTGGCACTGAGCTTGAGCCCATGGCTCTGGCACCAAGCATCTGTTTCTGTAAGGCCCTTTTGTAGAGTATCCACATCATTTGGGGATTCAGTAATGGTTCCGAGTTTGCAGTCATCTGCAAACTTTGGTAGCCAGAGTCCCTTAGTGTTCGCCTGTACTTCAGAGAAGTAGATGCCAAACAAGATAGGTCCCAGGACTGAACCC
This sequence comes from Protopterus annectens, assembly GCF_019279795.1. Lineage (NCBI taxonomy): Eukaryota > Metazoa > Chordata > Ceratodontiformes > Protopteridae > Protopterus > Protopterus annectens. The sequence continues at coordinate 539,877,943 of NC_056739.1, forward strand.
TGAGGTACTCCACTTGTCACTTGTCTGGAGCTGGATTTGGAGTCAACTACTTTTACAATGTGGGTTCTGTCAGTAAGCCAGTTGGCAACCCATTGAGTGACGTAGGGATTAATGCCCAGCTTAGTAAATTTATCTATGATTCTAGAGTGGGGGGTGGTGTCAAAGGCCTTGGCAAGGTCAAGGTAGGCTGTGTGGACTGCTTTACCCTCGTCCATGGCTCTGGAGACTGATTTGAAGAAGTCAATCAGGTTCGGGAGACAAGATCGGCCCTTCATGAACCCAAACTGGGTGGGGCCCAGTGTTTGAAGGTTGCCAATGTCTTTGTTTGTAAGTTCCATGATAATACGTTCCATGGCCTTGCAGATCAGGCTTGTCAGACTGATGGGGCGGTAGTTCCCGGGATCCAAGGTGGATCCCCCCTTGTGGAGTGGGATAACTGTAGCTGTGCGCCACTCAGTGGGCATGAAGCCTGAAGTGAGGGTATGATTAAACATGACACTTAGTTGAGGTGCCAGTTCATTTTGTAGTTCATGTAGTACACAGCCCGGGATGTCATCTGGTCCTATGGATGCTGTATTCTTAGCTTTGGAGAGTGCGTTTTTTACCTGGATGGCCATTATTACCGAAATTTGGCAATCTTCCGGTATTGAGATTAGCCATTTAGGGGGTGAGAGGGGTGTGAAGCTGGCACTGAATCAATCTGCCAGGATATTAGCAATATCCTTGGGATCAGTATATTTAATGCCATTCTGTTGTAGCTCAGAGCAGATCTGAACATTGCCATTTAAATTCTTGACATAGTTATAGAAAGCCTTGTGGTTGTCTTTGCAATCTTTGGCAATTTTATTTTCATAACTAGCTTTGGAGGATTTTATGAGGGATCTCAGCTTCTTACTGAGGCTAGTAAGGGAGGTTTTTGCATCCTGGGATATTCCTCTTTTCTGCAACAGTTTCTTCCTTTTGCTGTAAAGTTTGTTTATGGCAGGGGACCACCAGATTGGCTTCCTTTTTTTGGAGGAGAGCATCTTGGTTCTATTTGGGATGGCACGATTCATGCATGAGTGGATGTGCTCGTACAGTGCCTTAGTGTAGGACTCAGCAGTCGAACTTTCAGTTCCTGACTGCATGGGTGTCATGAAGATGATAACTTCTGACTTGAGTAGCATTAAGATGGCTTTGGAGAAGTTCTTTATGGAGGTTTCCTTACTGGGAGGTGGGGGTGGGATGTGGATGTTAAGGGTGATTAGCTTATGGTCTGACCTGATCAACAAGGGGGTGACCATAGGTGTGGAGCACTGATTTCCCATGTTGGTAATGACCAGGTCTAGGATATTGGAGCCCCTGGTGGGACTATGGATTAGTTGATCCTGGGCATTGGAATTTATGAATTCCAAGAACCGTTGGGCAAAGGTGTTGGTACATGAGTAGTTTTCCCAGTTAATGGCAGAGTAGTTGAAATCACCCAGTATTAGGGTGTTTGGTTGTATATTAATATTTTCCAGTATGTTTAGAAAGGTGTAGTGAGAATCCTGAGGCATGGTGGGGGATCAGTAGCAAGCTACAATTTGGATTGCAGTCTTACCTAGTGTTAGTTGCACCTGGAGAATTTCAGATGCATTGTGTTGGGCAACTAACCTGGTGATGTGAATATCCTTGGTGAATATGGACACTCCTCCACCTTTAGTGTTTCGATCCTGGTTTGGTGGCCTAAAAGTGTGGTAAGAGTTGTAGCCTGGTATTGCAGGGGTGCTCTCTGGAGCCTTGAACCAGGTCTCAGTTACTGCACAGATATCGATGTTCTTTATTTTTAGGAGTGCCTCGAGAGAGTGCATTTTGAGGTTTAGACTTCTAACATTGAGCAGCATTACCTTCAGATTTTGCATGCTTGTACCTGTTACGGTGGTGGTTTTGTCCTTTGAACTTTGCCGAAAAAAGGCACTATAGGGGTGGCAAGAGCCTTAGCCAGTAACCTGAATCCCAGGAGTGACAGGTGCAGACCATCACTGGCAAAGTATCATGGTCTGTCGATCATGTCGTCCCAGGCAGACAGATGCTGGATTCCCTTTGAATGACACCAGAAGTTTAGCCAATTGTTGAAGTCAGTCATTTTGTCCTTATATTGTGATATCATTCTGGGCAAAGGCAAGATGCTACTCAGGGCTAGGGTCATACCTGCCTGGACCACATGATCTGAGAGCTCTTCCATGTCTCTTTTCATGTAGTCCAGGGAGGTACGTCTCAAGTCATTCACTCCAACATGGACAATGACAGAGTCATATTTGTACTTGTTTGAAGTGACTTGAGTGCATGAGTTATGTGGTGGATTCTGGCAACCGACAGGCAGCTCACTGTAATTTTCTCCTTGTTCAGCCTGGTGAGTGGGACATCAGTGTGCCTGACTATAGAGTCACCTTGACTAAAGTGTTAGTTACGTTGTCTTGCCTTAGGGGCTGTTGCTGGGTGGCACACTGGTGTTGTGAGCTATGTGACACTTTGGTTTTGATTGGTGTTTGTTTGCGTTTCGGCTTCGGAGGTCCTTGTTGCTTGGGCAGGTTATAGTAAAGTGCGTCCATAAATGTGGATTTAGTGTTGCTATGTGTGAGTGTTGCTGGTGTGAGTTTAGAAGGGCTGTGTGTTGCTTGAGGTGTAGTGCGGGTGTTAACCTTCTCCTCTTGACTGTCTAGCACAATCTTGGGTGGAGAGAGCTTTGCTTCCAGTTTGGCTATGTAAGTGCATCTCTCACAGGTTGTAGTGTTGGGTGGTAGGAGGAGAGGGTTGTCTGCATACATGTGGCAATTGCTGCATTGCCTCAGTATGCCCAGATTCACCAGGTGGACAGGAGAGATCAATGGAAGGTGACCCTTGGACATGCCTGGTTTGGTGCTTTTTTAGAAAAATACAGGGCCTATTTTCCCTTACCTTAGCAAGGTACTTTGCAATTATAGGCTGTTTAGTGCCTATGATTAATTTTTCCTTATTAATAAGGAGAGTTGAGTGCTTGTATCAGTTTAAGGCTTCCTAGTGCTTTCTTTCCAGCAGGTATTAAAGCAAGTGCTAGTCACAGGGATGCTTAAAGGCAAGATGAAAAAAAATGGTTTATCCTAAATACTGCAGTGTGCACTAGAGAAATTAGATGTCAAAGTAGGTAACAAGTTTTACCTGTCTAAAAATTTACGTTTTAGTGGAGAGTCACTATTTTTAAAACATCAAGATAGATTGAAAAGGGGTGATCACTCCTGCATTCCAGCACTATGGAATACAGTAGAATGGCCAACAAATGTAAACAGTCGAAGGGGAGTGACTCCACAAAATGACAATCTTGTGCCCACCCACACAAGCCAGTGAAAGCAGAGAGGAAATGAGACATATGGTCAAATCAACATAAGAGGCAGGCAACCAGAAAGACTGTGGTATCCAAGAACACACCAACTAGTTTGTCAGATATGACACCCCTCCACCTCCCCAGTCATTCAGGTTTCATTTATGTGCCCTGCCCCCAACCATACTGTAACATATTTTATTAACAACAGAAAAAAAGAAAAAAAACTGTAGCAAACTGTTTACTACAAATATAGGAAACAGTTGTTACAGTTATTACCTATCTGGAGCACTTCAGCACTCATGTTTTAGTTTAAAAGAAAAAAACATATTTTTAAACTGTATAAATTGTTTGCTATAAATGTAGCAACTATTTGTTAGAGTTTATACTCTGCCTGCACAGAGCTGTATAGTGCTGAGGTTTTAGAAAAAAAAAAGCTTTTTTGTTTACTTTTAAACTTTAACAAACTGCCTGCTACGGAGTGCTACAGTGCTCATATTTGACCGCACATGCCATACCAGGTTTTAAAACCTGGTATTGCATTAACCGAATGATTATGACGGGCTGATTGCCCCTCCTAACACTTTGCACCCAGGCACTGCCTCCTCTCATCCTCCCCAAGCTATGCTACTGCTTTTACACATTGATACCTTTATTAGCTTATTCCCCCATGATGGTTTGAAATTGATTCAGTTGTCATGACATAAGAGAGTAGAAGTACTGCAAACATCAGTAAAGTAACATACTCTGTTATAGTCGACTCCATGTGCTCGTCTACATCACTGCAACTCATACAATTTCTTGTAACTGCTGCTGCAATTTCTGCTAGGAGTGCTGATTTACTCTAACTGTAAAAAAAAAAAAAAAAAAAAAAAAACAGTAGGGCAGAAAATTCCAAGAGAGTAGCTGAACGTTAAGTAAACAAGGTCATAGTGCACTTATCCCTGTAGCTAACTTCTGTTTGCTTTTGCACTTACATTTTTAGCTGATTCTGTTTGTCTGAGACCACAATTAGTGAATGGAAAAACAAATGTCAGCTTGTAAAAAAGATTTTGCTCATGGCACAGGGTTTTCATTATTTTTTTACTGGGTTATTCATATCCCAATGCAATAAGGATTTGGTGTTCTGCAAGCCCATTTCCAATGTATTAGAAATCTTGCAGAACTTCAAGATGCGCATCTTTATAGGTTCATAGGTAGGTACTAGGCTATCAGCCCAAGGGCCTATGTAATTCTAGCCAGCAAATTTTGCACCAATGCTGGCATCTATTTTGGTCTGTAAAGACACTTAATTGGGTATTACAAATGAATGAACCAGTGTTCCCCCTCTGATTTTTGTCCTCATGCCTACTAACCATCCAGCCTTCCTACAGTCAGATATGGCTCATTTGTTCCCTTTCCTAGGATGTTCACTTGGGATCAAGACAAGAGCTGTATGGATGAGGCCATCATTCAGGTATCCATGAAGGTGCTTTGTGTGCTTGCTGGGATCCTGGCAGTGAACACATCTACAGTGACCTAATTCCACCCCTGAGAGAAGTGCATGAGATCCACATCATCAGGGAGGCCTACAATACTGTTTCTATGTGACTGGGTGCATCTGCATACCTTTTTTGAAGGCTACCACCAGGCAGAGGTTTGATGAGCCTAATGCCTACCCCTTGATTGCACATTTGCATTGCTGCCTTTTCTCTAAAGGACTATAGCAGTGCATGTTTGACTCTTTACCCCCCATTACGGGTATGTCCCTCTTTTTCTTCCAGTTTCAAACTAATCTAAGTAAGCATGCATGGGCCATAGTCATGTATCTATCCATCCATGAGACCAGAGCTGGCTATATGAAAGAAACAGGACAGTCATTTATTTGTTGTTTTTCTTCATTTTACTATATCACAAATCATGGACTAAGTTCACCATTTTTCCACTTTTTCAGTTTCAACATGTGTGGTTAAATTCAAGGATTTGTTCTTTCTGATCTTCTACTAATAAGCTTTATGGTAGCAGCCACTAACTGCCTGGGTTGGCTTTGTGTATTCGTAAGGGGTTTACCTTTCTGCAAGAGCAGGTGTGCAAATTGCAATCAAATGTTCCTCTTCTTAAATCCTTTTCCCAGTGGTGCACACTTAGTTTTTTTTCCTACTGTGCTGTCTCAAGCAACTGGAAAGTATGGAAAAATGTTTATACCAGTGGGACATAACCTCATGATAAAGCTTTTACCTTATCCTTTACTCAAATTATGCCCATATAAAGATTATCTTTGTAGAATTTAAAAAGATTATCTTTGTAGAATTTAGTATTTGTTCACCAGGTAAGTGGACTGGTCTGTTGATCCTTTTGAGTCACGGCCCTAGCTTAAAGAGCAGAAAATACATTACTGTCTTTTAATTAACAATGTTATATATACAATTATTACATAGCAAAACTCAGAACATAGTAAAACTGAATGCAGATAAAGTAATATTAAAAGATCCAGTCAGAGTGCATTGAGATAAAAAGGTATATACAAAATCCAAGCTGAGATGTACATAAAATAAACTCCTATATAGATGTGAAATATTTCTGTATAAGATACCACATTGAGAGCCTGAGAAATGTTTATTAAATATATTCTATTATACATGATATGGGATGGTTACCTAACAATTGTCATTGCAGCAGTTGCAGGCAGATTCAGTAAAGAGATGCTCTTAAAATGCATCTTAAAGCTCTTAATGGTTTCTAGATATTTGATGTCCATAGGCAGGTGGTTTCAGGTGGGTCTAGATCACTTCGACAAAATGGCTGAAGTTCGAACACCATATGTTCAAACGTCTAACCTCAAAGTGCAAAAACATCGAAGGCTTAGAACAGCGATTTTTTTCCCAGAGAAAAAAATTGCTGTTCCAAGAAACACACAAGCACACCAAAAATACAGCAATCCACACACATACACTTAAAATCCTACATCTAACCCTACACTAAACTGTACATACACTACTATCTATCCACTTACCTTAACCTAAACCCTAACCCTAAGGTTCGTCACTATCGCACACTCACCTGACCTGTGCCCTAACCCTAACTTACCTATCCTGCCCTAACCCTAAAGTCTGTCACTATCACACACCCATCTCACCCGCGCTCTAACCCTTAAGTCTATCACTATCACACCCACCTCACCCGTGCCCTAACCCTAATTCACTTAACCCGCACCCTAACCCTAACGTCTGCACAATCGCACACTTACCTGAACCCGACCCGTAACTTTCCACTGCAGTGCTGAATATAGCAAAGCCACAGAAATGGCCCACCGAATTCTTTCCCTGGGAAAGAATTTGGTGTTCTGCGGCTTCACGATAATCAGTTTTCGAACTTCACAGTTCGAACATGTGGTGTTTGAACTTGTGAAGTTTCAACAAACTGATAAGAACCCGTTCCAGGTAGCAGGTGCCAGTCTATAGATGGCGCTCTCATCTACAGTAGATTTAAATGAAGGCCATACCAGAATGAAACTGTTGTCTTGTGCACTTCTGGGTACAGAACTGCTGTCTTGTAAAGGTAGCTTCACTCGGGGGGGGGGGGGCAGTGACAGTGTTTTAATGCCTTGTAAATTAAAGTACTTGGAAGAAAAGTAGCCCTATAATGCAATGAAAGCCATTTGGAATTTAGCAAATTACAATTGCGTATCTGAGAACTGCTAACAGAATGAATCAGCAGATTTTATTCTAAGCATTCTGTATTCTGTGAGTATTGTGAGGCTGAATGTGCAATGAGAAAAGGAAGGCCATATTCAAGCTTGTGTACTGAAATATTTGAGCAATGGCAGGTGAAGGAAGGTGACTGGTTTTGTAGCATAGTTTTAATTGAGTAAGGACCTTATTACTGCCAAAATCTGTATGTGTGGTAATGGAAAGGGTAGGCTTGAGTATTAGGCCTTGGTACCTCTGTTTAGTGACATTAAATACTATGTTCCCATTATGATCTGTTAAGAGAATATTAGGAATAGTGGGTCATTTCTTGACTGAGGCAAAGACCATGACATTGGTTTTCTTAGTGTTAATTAGTAGTGGAGCAAATATATAACTGAGTGATATTGTCCTGTAATTTGGTTTGAAGTTCAGACTGGCTAGTACTGGATTGCAGTAGCAGCATGTCATCTGCACAAATTATTAATTTAAGATTTGGTAATTCTAGGGGGAGATCATTAACAAACAGAAGGGAAGAGAACCTTGCACAGACCTTTGTGGTATACCTGTAGTAAGTTTACCAGCAGCAGAGGATGAGACATTGCAATGGACTTGGAAGGTACTGCTTTTAGATAGCTGGAAAACCAGCGGATAGTGTTATTTTCAAAGCAGAATCTTCTGAGTTTGTTGAGAAGGCTATGGTTATCCATTTGAAAATCCCTTGTCATATCAACAAAGAGACCCATACTATTAAGCCCCTCCTCCAAGTTGAAATAAATGGTATCGATGATCATTACCGGGGCAGTAAAGGTACTGTAGGCATTGTGAAAACCATGCTGTGCATCACATAATAAGCCATAGCTAGTAATGTGCTTAAGCAATTGCTTGTATAAAAGATTGTCAAATATTTTGGTAATAGGGTATAAGGTAAAAACAAGTCTATAAGCCTTCAACCCATTAGGAAACGTTACTTCCAAAGGCATGCATCTGGAGCATTTCTCCCCGGGCCTCCGGTGAAAATAGGGTCTGTCCTAGTTTGACTTTCCCGGTCAATAAATGTTAAATAAATAAATAGATAGAGGGTTTATAACTGCATGCTTGAATGCTGGTGGCACAGTGACCAAGGTAAGAGAGGGTAAAGATATCAGTAAGGGGTTTAGCGATTTTTTTCAGCTGCAAGTCTTAGGATGGTGGGATAAAGATTTCTGAACTTGAGTTTGAGGAGGAGGGACTTGGTCTGTTTTACTGTAATTACAGGGAAGTGAAAGGTTGCTGCATAGGAGGGTAGAGGGTATAGGTCTGGGGATGAAGGCTGCTGTTTGCTGGTCGGAGGAGTAAATTGTTGGAAAGGCATTAGTTATGCCGGTTATGGTGGACTGCAAAAAGTAAGTATGATCTTTAGCAATGGTGGAATGATTCAATGTTAAGGGTTCATTCTTGGTAGCTAAGGAGTTATTTAATTTCCTTGTTAAACATTTTATTTCTTTCAAAAACTGATTGAGTATAGATTAGTTTGCTTCCCGTTTCTAAGGTGCAAGGCTTTTGCAGTATTTGTTGTAATTCTTGTTTCTTAAGCTCAAAAAAAGTTTGGTGCAGCTATGTATTGCTGGTTCCTTTCCCGTTCTTCCAGGATGAATCTCTAACTTTAATTTTGTTTTTAATATCCAATGAAAGCCATGGGCAACACTGCTCTAAGCCTTCATTTTGTAAGGAGGAACAGTGCATTCTGAATTCTGGTCAGTTGTGTGTTGAACAATTCTAAAGCAGAGGTGAATGCACACATAAAATACAGGAAGTCCAATCTATAGCACTGGGTAGGGAGTTGAGATTTGATAGATTATAAAAGGAAAGGTCTTCTTTCAATTATTTAAAGAAGCTTTTTATATATACTAAATGACCAGATGAATTTAATGGGTGAGAGGTCACCCAGAGCATTGGGGAGTATTTCAGTGTGAAGGCACATATTTTGTGTGTTGGTTATTAATAGGTCAGGTGTGGAGTGAGAGCCAGTCCTTGTACTGGTTCAAGTAGGAGCTTGCATTATTTGGGCCAGGATAAATTTCTGCAATATTTTGTTCAGAGGCAGAGTCTTTCTAAATAGTATTTATATTGAAATCACTAAGAATAACTGTGTTCTTATGTATGCCTTTAGAGAACATATGCATGCCTTTAGAAAACATGTTGCAGAGTTTTATGTATGAGAGAGACAGATGAGGGTGGGGAATGTAAACTGCAGCAATTCATATATGTGCATGCCCACCTAACGTGATGTGAGACAGCACCCAATTGGGAATCTTGCCATCTGCAGTATGAGAAGTAGTGAATCTGCAGCTACAATTGAGTTTTTCCTTTTGTTTAGAGTTAAAGCACCGTTGGCAGATCTAGGGCATGCTTTGTTGTCCTTTACATAGTAATTGTCCTGTATAAAAGCAGAGGGCCAGTTTTATTTCTGATATGATAGGTGACTGGGTTCTGTAACTGAGGGCTGAACTAAGCCTGAGTTTGACTGAATATCGCCTGGATCTATAAGTTTGACTAGGATATGGTGGAGTCGAGATAATATCCTTAATTTCTGGGATGGGGATTGTTGACCTCTGTAAGGGTATGCATTGCAAAATAAATTATTTCCAAAATACATAAGTGAGTTTATTGCTGGTGTCAGTCAGTACATTGTATTTTTCCAGCAGTGGGCCTGAGAAGGGCTGGAGGGTTCTTGGCATGGCTGAGAAAGCTGCAAGGGTATCTGTAATGAACTGGCTGAAGGCTATAGTGAGACAGACTAGTAAAACAGCATGGTAATAAAAGTATAAGCGATTAGGATTATAACTTGCAAAGACAGTGACAGAGCAAGGATGGGGAAATGTCAGTGGTGCAATAGATAATATAGCAGTGGACCTGGAGGGTGAGAGAGATGGCAAAATGGAGAGAAAGGACTCTTCCATTCTAATAGGAGGTAGAAAGGTACATAAAAGAAATACCTCAGCCTAAAGTTTGCCAATGCTGTAAATCCAGTGCATTCCACTCAATTAAAAAGTAGAAGCACCAGACAGAAGATAGTATACTTTATTGTCTACAAAGGCTGTGTCAGTAAATTAACCAAAATGCAGTCTCTCTCTGCAACCTGGACTATTAGTTAAAAGTGTAAATGCAGCCTGCCACCTAGGCTAAGAGTTAAAATGGCCATATTAGAAAAGAACCACAGCCATCCCACCACCGAGGATGTGTGCAATATGTCATATAACATAGCCTACCTGTCACCCTGGCTGTGTGCAATAGATCATGTAACATAGCCTACCTGCCACCCAGGCTGTGTGCATCAGGCCATGTAACACAGCCTATCAGCCACCCAGGCTGTGTACAATAGGTCATGTAACACAGCCTACCGGCCACCCAGGCTGTGTGCAATAGGTCATGTAACACAGCCTTCTTGCCTCCTAGACTGTTGGGGTAGAACTGTAGAAGAAGAGCTGTCAGGCAATAAAAGACTAAGAGGAAAGAGGATCTGGCAAAAACAAATGATGAACACAGTATATGCTAACTAGGCTTTGTGCAAAGGTTAACTTGCAAAACCTCTCTACTGTTTACACTGTTATAATAACTGTGTAAAGGAGGATGAAATAGGACATAAGCATAAGCACAAGGTGAGAGATAATTAAATACATCATTAAGCTAGCAAATTTGCAGGGTTTCACTTTTGGGTCCTTTGTACTCTGTACACCATTAAAACATTTAATGCTATATAGCAAAGCATAGCGTACTTTTTGGTGCATTCTTTTCAAAACAGTTAAATTGGACATTGGTCTAACATCTGTTTTTAACATAGCAACTGGTGTACCTCCCTTTTTAAAGTTGCTTTCTATGGGTTGTAAAAGACCATATATCAAAATGCATTTCCCCACCTGTCACTCATAAAATTTTGACTATTTATTTTAATATAAAACTTTGTTCACTTTTAAGGTAAGGAAGCCATGACAGGCATAAGATTGTTATGTCCATAGCCTTTAATGGAAACATCCCACATAGGTAGATATGTATCCATAGATGTCTAAGAATGCATGTTCACATTAAATCTACCTTGATATTAGGGATCACAAAAGTGAATTGACATTGAGGTAAGAATTTTTGAAAGTGTGAAGACATAGAGCAGAAACAGAGGGTAAAGGGAAGAAAATGTACCACAACACTGCAAATATCATATGTCTTGGTACACAAGATAAGCCAAACATTTTAACAAATCCTTTAATTGCCAAAAGATCATGCAGATTACCATTTAAAAAATTCTTATTGCTTCCATATAATCCAAACATTTTAGGCATAGCACTTCAATAATTTCTTAATGGGAACAGAATACCTAATGTCACTGAACAGAGGTACCTAGGACTAATGCTCAATATTAGCCTTTCCTTTACCGCATACACGCATTGTATAACTAATAAAGTGCTTGTTCATTTAATCATCTTAATACTACAACTGTACTTCTTTCAACCACTTATCAGCATAACTCTACAAGGTCTTTCTATATCACTGTTGCTGTATTCCTTACACTAGGGATCCCTTGCCAAGGGTAGCCCAATGTCCGGCCAGTATAACAAAACCTTAGGTTGTTATAGGGACGTCATACATCACATGTATGCTCCCCGCTCATGGTGCAGGTCATAAAGGTGACATGCAGGATGTACCTTTCTCAGAACTTCTTTGCTGCCAGTCCAAACATCATCTTTGATTGTCTGAATTCTTATTCATTTGCTTGTTGCCAAGCCATTTCAGATAAGTGCCCTGTTGAAGATTTTCTTTTTATCTTGCCTTTTATTTTTGGTTGTAAGGTTACATGTCATCCAGAAAGGGAAAATACCAGTGTGGGAGACAGATTCCCTAAAAGGACCATCACAGGAAGTGTTTGTTTTGCTTAGGTGCTTCTCACGACCATACATCATGCCCTATTTGTCAGGCATTTGTCCATAAAACTCTTCATAGTCTTCTCTCCTCCTTATCCATTTAGCTGGAAAACCAATGTCTTAAGTTGTTGGTGCAGGGTACAATGGTGAAATCCTCCCGGTCTGATGGTCAGACATCTGCTAAGACCACCAAATGAGTTAGGTCAGATTCTACTGCTGTACCACCTCCCCCATATGTTTCTCTTGAGGCTGGTGAAAGCCCAAAGGATCATCTGGCTTGTCCATTGGATTTCTCTGCCACAACCCCTTCTGAGGCCAGCATGGATCCAGCTTCTTGCATGTCCATAGACGCTCTGTAAATGTCCATTTTGGATGTTCAGGAAGAACCACAGCAGATAATATCCAAGGGACCGAGTGGTGTTCCAAGAATTTTGTTAGGGAGAAGATTCCAACTACATTTATTGAGTGTTGGCAGAGGTCCGAACCTCCTAAGATGTTTTGGGCTGATGTTCCTTTGAAAAAGCAGCAGAAGGAAACAAAGCATATTTCTCCTGTTCCAAAAGATCCTCAGCATGAATGGCAGGATTTTACACAGGGGGTATTTAATGCTGCCATGGCTTTGAAGCCCCCTCAGGGAGAATCTGTTCCTACCCTCCCTTGCTCCTCTACTCCTCTTAAGAAGCCGTGGGAGCAGGACTCTTCTGATGAGTAATTAAGACTCTGATGAGTCTTTGGCCTATTCCTCCCAGATTCCTTCTCAATTGGATTATGGTTCTGAGGAGAAGGACTGCATTAGTCCAGACTCTTCTTTTGAGGAAATTTGCTTTGGGGATACTCTCTCTCTCTCATATGATGGAATTTTTGAAGTGGGACTGCTCCCAGGTTTCTGATGTTCAGAAGAGGTATTATGAACTCCTCCAAATGGAGTCTTTTAAGCCTCCTGCTGGTCCTTCTGCTTTTGCTGCTTTGTTGGACACTTTCAGCAGCTTCTCAGACTTCTGGTTCCCAGCCCCCTGCTCCTAAAAAACCTGATAGGGTTTATAAAGTGCCCGATTGTAAATTTCTTTAAAAGTGTCCCTCTGCTAAGCCTTCTGTTATTTCTCTTTCTTCTGATAAGCTTTCCAAGCAGAAGCCTTCTACTGGAAGGCTTCCATCTGACAAGACAGTAGAGCCACAGAAAGATTGGGCAAAAATGTGTACACTGCTGCTACCCTGGCCTTACGTCTGTGAATTACCAGACCCATATGACCAGGTATGCTTTAGCCCTTCTATCTCAGGCCTTTCAAGCTATTTCATACCTTCCAGATTCTAATGGGAAGACTTCATCCCTCTCTTTGTTAGAGTCCTCTTTACAAGTGGCTCACCATTCCATTAAATGTAGTTATGATGCAGCTAATGCCTCTTCTAGAGCTGTGGCCTTTGGTTTGTGTTAAGGCGTTATTTTTAACTTCACCTTCAGCCTTTGCCTGATGATATTAAGGCCAAGTTAATGGATACTCGTCTTAGACAATAACATTTCTTTGGTTCTGCAGCTGCTGAGCTTTTTAAGTCTCTTCAGCAGAAGGATAGTGCTATGCAGGAAAGTAAACATTTTTCTTTCCCCCATTCCCAAATTTCAGAGGAATTATCCTAGCAAGCCTGCCTATGCACGTAGACAGTCTTGCTCTTCTCTCAAAGGTAAAAGTGGTTCTAGAAGGGCTCATCCTGCTAAGTCTACACAGACTGCTACAGCTCACAACATCCTTTTCCAGATAAACCAGTTTCCATCTGTCTATCTTCTTCAATGCCTCCTATGCCAAATTTCTCAACCTCCTCAGGAACAGCTGCCATTTTTTTCTGGATGTCCTTCAGAGCCTTTTGCCTCAAGGCACCATCCAAAAGGTTTCTGCTTCTCAAATGTGGAAGGGGGTTTATTCTAGAATGTTTCTGCTTCCCAGGAAAGAAGGCATCTGGAGATCCATTCTGGATCTTTCCCAGCTCAACATGCTTTTAAATATTCCTTCCTTTTGAATGTTATCCCTTCAAACTCAGTTTCTTCTTCTATTTCAGGCTTTCCTAGCCTCTCTGGAACTGAAGGATGCCTATCTCTATATTCCAAGTCACCCTATTTCATGCAACTTTTACATTCCATTGTTTCTTCCTTGCATTTTCAGTTCTCTGTTTTGCCCTTTGGCTGATCTACTGCACCAAGGGTCTAAGCCAGATACCTCACTGGTTTCTGTAGGATGTAGGAAATATAGATCTTTCCTTATGTGGACAACCTGTTCATTCAGGCTTCCTCTCCAGACACCTTGCTTCAGCACCTTCACTATGCTATTTGCCTCTTGCAGAGCTTAGAGTTTACAGTAAATTTTCAAAAATCCTTCCTGACTCCCTCTCAGATTATATTTTTCCCAGATGCAGGCTGCAGACCATTCCTATGCTGGCATCTCTGCCACCTCTCAAGGCTATAACTCTGATTGCATTTTTTTTTCATTCCCTTCTTCCTCTGATCTCAATTACAGCCAGGAAGTTTCTAATGGCTCTGGGGTACATGGCTTCCACCTTACTTAAGCTTCCTTTAGCCAGGCTTCATATGAGAAAGCTACAATGGATTCTAAAGTCAGTCTGGCTTCAACATTCTCATCCTTTGGACTTTCCAGTTCCTGTTCTTCCTCAAACTAGAGCTTCAGTGATGGATTCATCAACTGTCTCTCAACCCAGGGCTCCCTCTTCAGCCTCCAGTCCCCTCTCTAGAACTATTTTCAGATATCCTAGATGGGGTGGCTTCTTTTGGCCCTCTAATAGTTTGGGGCCTTTGGTCCTTTCATCAGAAGGAGAACCATATCAACATCAAAGAGATGAGGGTTCTTCTGACTGTTTCAGACCTTTCATTCTCGATTCCTTCTGGAGCCCCTCAAAATCTTTATAGACAATACCACAGTGATGTCATACATCAATGAACAAGGGATTTCACAGTCTTGCCTTTTGTGGAGACTAAGTCTTCAGGTTTGGGATCTGGCTGTCCAATATCAGTTCACTCTTCAGGCTGCTTATATTCCTTCAAAACAGAACATTGTGGCAAACTCTCTGAGCAGGTCCATGACACAGACTCACTAATAGATGTTTCACAGAGGTGCATTTCAGGACATTGTCCACCAGTGGGGTATTCCTTGGGTAGATCTTTTTTCCTCCACTCTGAACAGACTTCTCTTTTCCACCAGAGTCCCATGTCCTCTGGCTTGTAAGGTGGATGACCTCTCTTTCTTGGAAGATGTTTCTTTATGCCTTTCCTCTCATACCAAGGGTCCTGTTCAAGATAGAAAAAGACTGTCTCAAAATCTTGTTGATGACTCCCCTTTGGTCAAGACAGCATTGATTCCCTCTTCTTCTGCACTTAGCCAAGGACATTTACAAGTTACCTCACAGGGTGGACTTACTCACACAGGACAAGGGGTCTTTCATACATGCCCACTTGTCCACTCTTCAATTGACATTGTGAGTGATAGGGTTTTGACTCCTTTTAGACATTTTTCTAGGGACGTGCTTCGGGTTCTGCAGGAGGACAGGAAACCCACTACCAGGAAACCTTATTTGTCCAAATAGAAGAGATTTTCTGTTTTTTTTCTTGCTTGTAACCTGGATCCCCTTTCTGTGGAATTTCCTTTGGTTTTTGCTTATTTGCGTGAATTGCACATTGCTGGGTTGACATGCTCTAGTTAAAGCCCACCTTTTAGCTATTTTTGCTTGTCTGCCTTTGACTCCTCCTTTGGCTCCTAGATTTTAGGTCAAACAATTCCTTAAAAGCACCATTTGTAGTAGGCCAATCAGGAAGCCTATTTTTCCTTCCTGGGCCCTTAATTTTGTTTTTTAAAAAAAGGTCTTGGGCTGTTTTTTTGAGTCTGCAGCTTCAGCTTCTTACAGAATTGTACTTAGAAGACTGTTCTTTTTTTGGCCCTTACATCAGCTAGAAGGGTGTCTGAGCTTCAGGCCCTTATGGCTTTACCTCCTTTTTTAGTTTTTCATAGGGACAGGGTGTCTCTTTGTACTAATCCTTTTATGCCCAAGATGGTTAATGAGTTCTCAATCAGTCTACTCATTTGCCCAGTTTTTTCCCCTTGTAGACTGCTAGTGAGAAGGTTCTTCACACCTTAGATTTACATAGGCAAATCAGATTTTATTTAGATAATAGTAAAGCCATTCATAAACCTTAGCAACTTTTTATTTCTGTTCATCCTAGGTCTGTTAGGTTTGGCTGTTTCTAAGCAAACTATTTCTTCCTGGATCTCCAAGGCCATTTCCTTTTGTTTCTGTTTTCATGAGAAAAGCCTTTCTACTTCTGTTAAGGCTCATTCTACCAGGCTGTGGCTCCTTCTGGTGCTTTTTTCAAAGGATTGTTTACCAACTCCATCACTGAGGCAGCTACTTGGACTTCTGTACATACTTTTACCAAACATTATAAGTTGGATATGGTATCCAGGCCTAGAGCCAGATTTGCCACTGCTATCATGCATGGCTTTATTGAGGGCTCTGCTGGACCTTTCTCTTTCCAAGTTTTCTCTTGAGCTTTTATACTCTTCCCACCGTAAGGAATACTGCAACAGTAATATGGAAGGACACCGTACAGTGGTCTAAAGTCTTACCATAACAGTAGATGTCCTTCTCTTAACTGTTGCAGTATTTTGTCCCACCCTCCTCCCCTTTTTTCCTTCTGAATGCAGATGTTCCTGTTTTACTCCTTGGATTGTTGTTCCTTCTGGGCTTTTAAGTTCTGAGGAAGGTACATCCATATGTCGCCTTTATGCCCTTCGCCGTGAGTGGGGAGCATACGTGGGATATACAATGTTCCTATTACAAACTAAGGCTTTGCTATACTGGCCAGATATTGGGCTACTATTTGCAGAGGATCCCTAGTCCAAGGAATAATGCAACAATGAAGGAAAGGACATCTACTGTTATGGTAAGATTTTCCACAACTGTACTATCTCTAGGGCATTGATCAATCTTTTCAGTGGACAGAGCATAACTGTGAACAGCACTATATCATTAAATCAAAACCTCTGAGAAACTCTCAGACCACTATCCAAATTATCCTACTTAGGGTAAAACTGGATAAAAGTAGAGAGTCGATTATCCAAACGTTGATTATCTGAAACATCAATTATTTGAACGCATCCTTGCAAAGTTTTCAGGTCGGAAAAATCATAAACTCTGAATAAGTAAATGTTGTACATATTTGCTTGTGCATGTTTTTTGAGCTTGTAGTCTGCTCATGTGTGAAAAATATTCTTTATTGTCCACTGGCATTGCTGAATGGTTGAAAAGTGTATTCCCTGCATGGAGAATAAACAAAATTTTAGAAGTTTGTTTGTCCAGTTCAATGCATGTTTGATTACCCCAACAGTTTGTTTATCCAAACTACCCTAGGTCCCAATTTGTTCAGATAATAGCCTCTGTACTGTATGACATTACTCTGTCTTAATCTGATTACCCCAATCCCTTTCTTAATCTCTACCACATTCTCTCATTTATAGCACATAGTGTCCTCCTCTTTCACAACACAAAAGGCCGATTCCTCTCTTATAGTCTTACCTCTGTTTACCTTCTCATTTACCTTATGCAGTGCTCAGTAGTGTATCTAGGAAAGTGCAAAGGAGGCAAGTGTCCTGGGTGCAAAGTGCAAGGGGACATCACTGGCAGATGTCAACTGGTCTTCAGTGGAACACATTACTGCCACTTCATTTGGGGTCAGAAGTGCTTTGTGTTGCATGAATTGTAGCAAGCAAATTGCTACAGTTTATTTTTTATTGTTGTATTTATTTTTGTAGAAGTAAAGCACTTTAGTTCTCCATCTGTGGCAAAAACTGTATAACAACTGCTTGTTACAAATACAGCAAACAGTTGTTACAGCTTAAAAAGAAGGCTTCTTCTCCTCAATTCTGGGAAAGCACTACAGCAGAGAATTTTTGTTTCCTTCTCATTGTAGAATTGAGGGGGCACTCCAGAACAGCTAATTACACCTCTGACTGTGTTAACCATGGCTTAAAAAATGGAACAGGAACAAAAAAAAAATACTAGGATGAAATAGCTAAATCTCTTGTCAAGATATAGTACAGATTTGTAGGTGAAAATATCTTGCCTCTGAAACTAATATGAAAATAAGTGCTAGGATTAAAAATACTTGGCTTCACTTTATTGCAATTGTTCTGGTATTTTTTTTTTGTTTTTTTTTTTACAGTTTGCTGCTATTAAACTCTGAGTGCACAGTAAATATGAAAATATCCTTATGTCATGAGCACTTATAGTTATTTAAAATATTGCATACTTTGCATATTTTTCTAACCACTCATTTTTTAATGTTTGCTTAGTTTTTTAAAGCTGAATTCCTGTTTTCAAAATTTTAGTTATATTTTTTGTCAGGATTTCAAAAAGGATTAACTAACAGAATGATGTGAAAAGTGTACCTCTTTTGATAAACACAGGTTACAATGTGATATGTATAAACATACTAAACTAAGAAAAAGGAACAAAAAAAGGAAAACAAAAAAAACAAACTGGAGTCCAGAAATCTTGTCAGGACTTGATAAAGCTTTTCACTCCCAAAATGTAGTGCATCAGTAAGGAGACTAACAAAGGGGGGGGGGGGTTACAACTAGGTATATACCTTTTTATCATGATCCTTAATAATCTTTTCTATGCAACCTAAAGCCAAAAACTATTTAGCCATCAGAATATGACAAAGGCATTTGCAAATGTGAATGTCCATGCAAGTCTTAACAGTTTTGTCATTTACTGTACCGTGCTTTAAGTACAGAATCCATGATCTTCTGCAAGAAAAGAGGGGGCAGGATTCACGAAGGCTTGCACGGAGTGTAAGAGACGTGTAACACTTCATGCAAGCCTCGCGATCCAGGAACAGCCCGAAACTCCGTGTAAGAGACCAGCTAAAACGTCTCTTACACGGACTGGGCGTGGATATGCTAAATACCTCACTTGCAGCCGAAAGGTATGCAAATGAGGTATATTAGTGATCCACGAAGCAGAAACCAGCCCGTGTAAGAGCCGTTTTAGCTGCAGAAATGTACTCAGTTGACAACTGAGTACGTTTCTGCAAAAATCACAATGGAGCCATGTCAGCTCCAAATAAAGGGTGCATATGTGTCAGGCAGCATGCCAATGGCCAAATATGTGGCCATTGGCAAGGTAACCCAATGCAAATATAAAAAAAATATATATATATTTTTCCGGCGATGTTTAAACGCAGCGCAGCCCCGCGCAAACGGGCTGCGCTGTATAAAACATAAAAATGAAGGTTATAAACCCACAAATGTGGGTTTTATGCAATACATGGCATGGCAATGCAGGGACCAGCAGACCAAAAACAACATGGCCACCGTGTAGTGGTTGCTAAGGGGGGAAGCTGAGTCTAAGACATGTAACTAAGCATTAGTAGGCAATCTCATGTAAATGAGGGTTAGGATACTGAATCCCACAGCCACATAGCAAATGAGCACAGTCTGAGTAGTGTAAGAGATACATAAGGGGGAGGAATAGAGTAGGAGATAGGTGACATCACAGGGGGGAATGGTAGAAAGAAATGCAGTTCATTGGAGGTCAGTGTAACATGACAGATGACAGACACAGATCAGGGAAAGAGGAGTGCCACAAGATAAGCATGGGAAAGTCAAGAAATGGAAGGTGTACACTGTTACTTACACCAGTGTTTCTTGCTGGGCGTGCATGCGCACGTGTGTGCGCCATGAAGCGCGAGTAGGGCAGTGTGCGCGCATGTAAGGCAGACTGAGCATGTGGGAGCGTGTTGGTAGATTTGTAACACTGTTTGCGCTAGTGTGCGCGTGTTTTAACCTGAATAGGCAGATCCCGAACCGTGTAAGCATGTGTGCACGCGTGTAAGCCACTGTGAGCATGTTTCTGCTGGTATGCACGCTGCTCCCCCCGAGGAAACAAAAAGGAAAAAGGAAGCAACAGAATTAGTAGGAAGCTAGCAGGGAATACTGCTGGAGCTAGCAGGTGAAAACAATTAGAAGCAGGCAATTACACAGTCAGAATAGTAGCCCAGCCCAGCACTTAAAACTCTGCAAACAGCAGTGCAGGATGTTTCTCTCAAGAGACACTGCAAGACAGGAGTAAGCTATTAGAAGTGAAAACTGAAAAAGCTGAACTCAGCGCAGAAATGCTAGGGGCTGCCATAGCTGTCATAATGAGACATAGGTGACTTGCTGAGGGTGGTGACAATGCAGATGGTGCCAGACAACCCACAGTGAGGAGACAGAGAAGAGTGTACAGGCCCAGGGTCACCTACCATGGGTTACATGAGCTGGAGATAGTAGAGCGCTATAGAGTGGACAGAGACCTCCTGCAGCAAATAGTCGAGCTGTGCAGGCCACGCCTCACACACAGAACCAACAGAGGGGAACCCATCCCAGTGGAAACCAAGGTATGTGTTGGCCTAAGAATACTAGCAACAGGTACCTTCCAGAGACCAACTGGTGATATGATGGGGATATCACAGGCATCAGCCTCCAGGGTACTGCACCAGTTCCTGGATGCCATGTCAGCACATGTCGGTGATCATGTATATTTCCCCAATGCCCGTGAGGTATTGGCCAGCAATATGCGTCTCTTCCAGCAAATAGCGGAATACCCTGAGGTAGTGGGTGCAATAGACTGCATGCACATACGCATCAAAGCACCAGCCGGTGAGCGGGGTAGGGCCTACATTAACCGCAAGGGCTTCCCCTCCATCAACTGCCAGGTCGTGTGTGTGCTGGCTGCCCTGGGAGCTTCCATGATTCCTACATCTGGCATTTGACGCAGCTGTACCAGATATTTGCCAATGGGGACATCCCACACGGACACCTAGTGGGGGATGCAGGCTATGCACTGGAGCCATGGCTGATGACACCCATCAGAAACGCACACACACCTGAACAGGAACGCCATAATGAGGCACATGCACAAACACGTAATGTAATAGAGTGTGTGTTTGGGCCGCTCAAGTCACGGTTCCGGTGACTGGACACATCTGGTGGAGCCTTGCAGTACTCACCAACTACATGTACCCAAATTGTCATGGTATGTGCTATGCTACATAATATGATCTTGCGAAAACAGCTGCAGCAGGACCAGCATAGGGCTGGGCCAAACAGCCCCCCACCATTGCCAAGGCCATCACAGGCAGAGCGTGACTCAGAGGAGGAACAACCTGAGCCTGCCCCAGTAGGCAGAAGGAGGCGTGCCCAGTATGCCCTGGCCTTGGCAAAGAGGCAATGCATAGCACATACACTGGCTCAGTAGGAACCCTGGGAATGATACCCCCTCTGACTCACTCAAATAATAACAGGGATGCCTAAAATGACATGACCTGCTCACAAACATGTACAGGGAGTGTAATATGTGCATCCGACAGAGGCAGCCCTGCAGCACCACCTGAGGCATGAATGCCATGTGTTAAGTAATGTAACACCATGTACTATATGCACACTTGAGGACCCTGACTAACATCCACCCTCACCAAGCATGAAGCCACAAAATGATGATGGGATGATCAATTGCAATAACTGGCTGAAGTAATGCAGTTAGTCAAAGGGAGCCAATGTGTTTCAGCCTGGGAAGACATGCTGAGCATGACATGATGCACCACCTGCTAGGGGTGGCATGCACCTATCAGTCCAGGCCCCATGGATACTGGCAAAGGCTGTCAGTACCCACAGCATGCCCTGAATAGGTAAGTCTCAAAACACAAACCCACCTTCATAGGTACCACAAGGGATAGGAACCTAGATGTAATGCTACCCAATGCCAGAAGTCTAAACAGCAAGATGCGTGTAGTGTAAACGCACACAGTATGGAGAATGTTGATATCAGTCCTGTAACAGAAAACTGGGTCAAGGCTCACATCAGCACCCTAACACTACCAGGTTACACCTCATACTGTGCTGTACAGCCGCAAAACATGGAACAAGCTACAAAAGGAGGGTGACTAGCAATAAATGTCAAGGATAACCACACCCCCATGTTGGTACCACAACAAGAAGCAGCATGGATTAGTCATGGTCAAATACCAATGGCTAAAACCGCCTCCCAGTATATAGCCTGCTGCAGACTACTGTCCTAATACCAGGAACTGCACCTGGCCTATGTTGGAATACGTGAATATATCAAGCCCCCCAAACCACATTATATTGGTTGACTGAAAATACCCAGACATACACTGGGAGCATTATACTAGCACCAACACAGTAGGAGAAAAGTTCCCAGAATCCATAAACCAAAATGCCCAGGAACAACATACCACTCCCACAAGAGGGGTAAGCATACTGGATGTGATAATCAGCAACATGCGTACTGGATGGCAAGATGAGAAGTGTATCCCTCACTGGTAAGACCAGACCATAGAGTAATCACACCGGATATACACATCCTGACCACAGTCCCTGGCCAGAAAACCACAATGAAAAACATGTGTAAAGCATAGGTTGCACCCCTCCAAACTGATGTGGAATCCACGAAAGGCCCTGTGCAGGTGCAGAATATGGGACACACCGCAGAACATGTTATACAGGCATTCCATGAACACAGCCAGGAATGCTTGGATTATGCAATCACAAATAACAACAAGACACAATGCCATACATGCAGGCATCTGGCATGCTGGACTCCAGCCATTACCAAACCATGCAAGAGAATGAGGAAGCTACTACATGATAGAGCAAACATAAAAAGGGAAGTAATCACTGATCAGTAGTATGGCAATAAAATATGTCCACACATACAATCCACTAAGGCCAGACACAACAAGTAGAATCTGTGAATCCAGAGGCAATGTGACACCTGCCCCAAGTACACAGACAACCCTCAACTCCCCCCAATAAATACAAATATATGTGAGAGATGCAACCATTTATCCAAACCGGAGGCTGAGCTCCCCCAACTCAGTACTGTCAAAACTAGTCAGGAGGAGAAGGTAACCACATACACCACAAACCCAGTCCCACATAGACCTATCACAACTGTAAACCAAACACATAAACAGAGAAAAACATTCCCGGAGGCCCTAATTACAAACACACCACACCAACAGAGGCCTCCAAAGCAGACCCCAAGCAACCACAACCTCCAAACATAGCACATGCAACACATAGTACACAAAGCTGGTGTGCCAAACAGTTACAGGCCAGAAGGAGAAACAACATGCCTGATACAGATGCAATAGGTTTCTGTATAGGCAGACACACTGCTGTCCCACTCACCAGACTGAACAAGGGAAAGGGTACAGTAAGCTGCCTGTAGGCTGCCACAATATGCCACATAACACAAGTACGCAGGTCACCCCAAAGCAAGCAAAAATATGATGCACTCATTGTCCATGCTGGTGTGAATGACCTGAGATGTACCTCCCTGGACTACATGAAAAGAGACATGGATGAGCTCTCTGAGTATGTACTCCAGGCCGGTATGACACTGGCCATTTGCAGCATCCAACCCTCACCAAGAATGATGCCACAGTACAAACACAGAATGATCAGCTTTAACAGGTGGCACAGTTACAGCTGTCAGTCCAAGAGGGTCTAATGTCTGTCTGCTTGAGATGTCATGCATGACAAGCCATGCTGCTGTACCAGGGATGGCTTGCACCTGTTACCCCTGAGCATCTGGATACTGGATAAGACCTTTGCCACCTCCATAGAGCCGTACGTAGGCAAGGCCAAAAAGACTAACCCACCACCCTAGAAAACATAAGTGGTAAGAAACATAAGGGTAATGCTGACCAATGCCAGATGTGTAAACTGCAATATGCATGCACCTGAGGCACTTCCCAGTATGGAGAACATCGATGTCTGTGCAGTGACAGAAGCCTGCTGCAAGCCTACTGACAGCACACCAGCACTACCAGGTTATACCACATATCATGCGTTATGGCCCCAACACCTGGACCAAAACATCAAAGGAGGGGGAGTATCCATATGCAGCACAGACACCCATACGGCCAGGTAACTGACAATGCAAGAAGCAGCGGAGACCACCCATGTGCACCTAAGTGTAGTCAAAACTGCTGTACAGTCTGTAGCATGCGACAGACCACACTCTCACACACAGGAACCCCACCCAGACATCCTGAAGACACTGGACAGTATGAATGTCCCACCAAATACCAGACAAGGTACTCACAAATTACCACATA
Source organism: Protopterus annectens (assembly GCF_019279795.1). NCBI lineage: Eukaryota > Metazoa > Chordata > Ceratodontiformes > Protopteridae > Protopterus > Protopterus annectens. The sequence goes on from NC_056739.1 coordinate 539,902,006, forward strand.
GGTGGTAAACCATTATGTATGCAAGGAGTAATCAGGGACCTAGAGGGACACAAGTCGACAGTAACCTGTCATGTGACACTCACAATGCCAATGTGGCTAGGAAGACTGTCTATATTGGACACCGTATCATGAAAGGATTCACATCTACATCAACAGAGGTCACTGTGCCCCTGTACTGTTCCCTTATTAGACCCATAATCTAGTACAATAACTCATATGGGATGTACCGTACCTGACACCTGCAGCGGTTAGGAAGACCTCAAAGGTACCTCACCAAGAGGATAAAGGGTGTCAAATATATATCATATGCTGCTGGCTGTAGACACCCCAGCTGAATGCAGTCACAGACTGCCTACACAGAGGCATTGTATGTCTGTTGTACAAGGCCATGTCGAACACAGGAGTAATGGACATGCTCCACCCCAGGAAATCAAAGCCATTGGAGCTGTGAAAGTGACAGATGTCAGGCTCAACACATAATGAAATAGGATGTGCTGGAGGGACAGATACATAACCCAGAGGCTCCCCACACCCAGGAACAGGATCCCAATCCATGTTAGGCAGAGCCCTCACTGACACCCCTCAACAGGAATATTGTCAAGTGGATGGATGATCGTACATGTACACTGGGGGTCTTCACTGTGTCACGTCCAGACAGAGGCACAGTAAAGAAAATCATAAATGGCCATAATAGTCACATAGCAAGGGGCGGCGAAAGACACACACACTCTGGCTAGGCTTACTAATGCCCTAGGGTGGATAGCCTAGTATGAACCTATGAACCTATGAAGATACAAATTGTACAGGACACTAAGGAGAATTGCAAGGCTTACTCAACTGATGGTAGGAACCATGTTGGGAATTCACAGATATGCTCCGAATCACACAGATATTACAAACAACATACCAAACACACACACATATTGCCAACATACAACCTGACAGGTTCAGTGCAAACCCCCCCCCAGAATGCAAAATATCTATCCCAGCAGACTGCTGGTCCCCTGACATTGCAGATGCTGAGGTAACAGCCAACATCTACAAAGCAAAACACACAGCAGCAAAGGTATGTGATGGTGTCCTGGGTTGAGGCCAACATGGACTCCAAGAATAATGGAATGCCAAATCACACTACTGCCCAATGTCAGCCTTACCACAGCATATGTACCCAAAGAGCAGTGTACAACAACAGTGGTCCTTCACAACAAAGGTGTTGCCTGAATGGATACTGCAAACTACCACCCCAGGATCCCGACAAGCTTGGTCTGCACAGCTATGGAAAGGATCAGTATGCACCACAGACATAAAGCTATCGTGGACCTACTGACACTGGACCCTACCCAGTGTGGCTGTCGTAAGTGCAGATCCTGCCCCTAAACATGTTTGACCCATTTGAAACAGTCATTAAGGTCATTGATGAGGGTAATGTGGTCCACACAGCGTAGCTGGACTGTGCATATGCTTCCAGACAATACCCTATGAGTTCAGTATGGATATGTTCACCAGCTTAAATATAAACTCCTATGTCAGTAGAGGGGTTGCAAACCAGACCAAGGACAGAACTGACATGGTCAGACATGCTGCATCCATGTCAGACTACAAAGCAGATATGAGTGGCATCCCACAAGGCTTGGTCCTGGGACCGCCCCCATTCTGTATATATGTCCCATAGGTACAGGCCAACATGGAAGGACTGTGACTGAACATGTATGCAGAGGAGTACAAACTGCCCACCATATCTGACCCCCAGCTGACACAATCAACCCACAAAAGGGCCACATAGAAACAGATAACTGGAGCCATAGCCATGTCAGCAAGCTAATTGCAGAACTGTGTATAGACAACCACCATGGATATACAGTAAGTGCCCACCAATTACCACACAGGTGTTAACCCATTACGTACCTAACATGTAATGAGAGACCTGGGGACTCAAGGTGATAGATATCCTGCATTGGACAAACATGTGGCTGTAGTGTTCGCATAAACATACCATATACCCACCCAATCATGAAGGTTGTCAGATGTAGATAAGGGGAGGTCACTGTGGCTCTGCAGTCATCCTTCATCAGTGTCACAATTGACTACAATAGCCCCTGTGGGATATACCTCAGCAGACACCTCCATCAACTGTAAAGTCCACAACAGTACCCCACCAGGAGTAGCAAAGAGCATGAACAGATGCCATGTGTTGCCTGATTAAACAAACTGCAGCTCCACACACTGCCATACTGCCCACCCAGAGGAAAGCTGTGCCTGATGTATGAAGCCATGTCCAAGCTGGAATCAATGAACATGCTGCACCTTGTACAATCTGAATGGCAGTGAGCTATGCACATGAGAGACCTGAACCCCAGCACTGACATACATAGGACAAGCTGTACAGAATGATCCATAACACAGAAGCCTCCCCCACTCTTGAGTAAACTCCCAGTACAGGTTAGCCAGAGAGTCACCTATCGACACCCCTCAAGAGGAATCCTGATGAGTGGATGGGAGATGGTAGGTTAACCCTGGGTATCACTGTTATGTCAGAGGTAGACGGAGGCACAGTATACTAACCCTGACATATGTCATGGCAAACTCCAGTTACAATGTGTGTCGAAGGACAAACACACTCTGTGACTAGCATCAGAAATGGCCTAGGGAACATCGCTAGTGTTTGCCAATGTCCACCTATGTTGTGGAATACACTACCAATGTTGGACAAGCCTGGTGTAGGTAGTCCATATCTGAACATAATGCAACATGGTCATATGTGCACAACTGGCCCCTACACAGTCTGTTGTGCTCACTATGAAGATGTCAAGCAGTGATAGGACTAAAGCCCAGGATACTGTCCACCACAGTGAAAGTACTGAACCAGTACACTATACGGTACTACAGTGTTAGGTCATTATGAAAGGATGTTGACAACTGTATGCAAAGTATCCCATGCAATCCCTGCAGGCACAGTATAATCCCTGTTGTGGCAGACACGAAGCAGTTGGCCAGTAAGTGCACAACATGACACCCAACACACAACCATAAACGTGAGATATTGTTGAAGTTCACACACACCCAAATATGTGGTGGACTGCAGAGTTCAACATATGGAAAGCTCACACTGAGCATGCTCGCACACTTGATAAATGAGGCATATGTCAGACAACATGCCATGGAAAGGCTGAACTGGGCATGCTCACACACTTAGGCCATATCTCCGTTTAGCAGTTGGCCACACATATCTGGTATTTGTACGTGTCATTCCAGGAACCACCCACAACACAGCAATCTGCCCAGTGCACACAGTAAATGACTCCAGAGACATAAGTGATATAGTGGATCGCCCTCATATTCAAACATCTTCCACAGATACACAAGTTGTTCATAGGAACAGGGAATGCTATGGCAATAAAGACCTGCAAACAGTCTAACAGCAACAAATATTGTGCATCTGACAATTAAACATATGGGTGTAGAGGTCAATACTAGGCTGTTTGCCCTAGGGAATGACAGCTTAGCCAGAGTGTGCTTGGCATCTGCATTCCCAGTACAGTAGGCTACTGTGCCACTGTAAAGTAGGTCACATAATGCAACGTGTGAGGCTAGTGAGCTGTGCCTCTGTCAAGCAGGGGCACAGTGGAGATCCCAGGGTTTGAATGTGCTAAGCCACATCCATGTTGTTGGTGTGTGCTGGAAGAGGGTTGCTAAGGACCTCTAACAGTAAGTGGGCATCAATAACAGACTGAGGGGAGCCCTATCTGCATTGTCTGGACAATTCCACTGTCAACACTGTGTTGTGATGATTATGTGGGAATGAAGTGTCGTGCCGGTACTGTTCACAGATGTCCACCCTCTGTGGGCTACAGCTCTGCAGTGTATTAGCCCACTCTGTCTGTTGGACGGCTCCTATATGGCTGGTGTACACCTGACAGGTGTCTTGTTGTGGAGCAGTTATGGGTATATGTGGGATAGCATGATCAATGCAAACCTTACACATGCTCATAGAATGCAATTGTCAAGGATTATGCAGAGTGGCCAGTATAGTCCCCCAGCATGGGTCCTTTGAAGTTGTCCACCCCAGTCTTCACAAGTGTATAGTCTGCTTGTGCTAAATACAGTTTGTTTGCAGTGACAACCTTGCCTGGGGGTGGGGATGGGATATGGATGTCCAGGGAAAGGTGGGTATGGTCAGATATCAACAATGGTGGTCTACCTCTGGTGTGGAACAGTGAGTACCCATGTTGCAGATGGACAGGTGCAATATGTATTCCCCCATGTGGCTGTGTTTAGTGGTTCTGCCATAGCACATGGACCCACAAATTGTAGTGGCTGTAGGGTAAAGTTGTAGAGGCCTGAGTAGTTCCCACACACAATATGCCTGTACCTGATGTTAACAACTGGAATGGTGTATGTGAACACCTGCATATCCCGGCACTGTTCCCAGGGAAGCAAAGTGTATGTCCTGGATGTGGGAGTGGTGTTCTGGACTGGTTGTGTTGTGTGTTACAGGTCCTGTGGTCACGAAGCATGGTATAGAACATAACATGCCAGTGCGATGTGCATATCTGACCCTGAAGTAGGTGGTTGCAAATGCATATATATGCTATCCCCCACCTGACAGGTAGTACTAGATGTACATACCTCTGTAGAAATAAAGATGTCAGCATCCTATAAATACTGCATGTGCAAAGCAAATACCCAGTAATTCAGATGGCGCGCTCCGCTAATGCGTCTCCCTCAAGTGCCATAATATAGTTAGGTAGTGGTTTGAACCATGCAAATGCTCAGTGTGTGTTTGTGTGTGTGTGTGTGTGTGTGTGGGGGGGGGGGGGACCGGGCTTGATGTGTGTGCAAGTCTGTGTGAAGGAAGTGTCCCTTTTGGCAACTGAGAAAACACTCTACAGGATGCACATTCCCCTATCTAAGCACTGACGATGTCAGCACCCTATAAGTACAGCAGGAGAAGGGAAACTTCCAAGTAATGTGAATAGCGTGCTCCACTAATGCATCTGTCACGATTGTCATAACATAGCTAAGTAGGGGTGAAGGAAGTGTCCCTTTTGGCAACTGAGAAAACACTCTACAGGATGCACATTCCCCTATCTAAGCACTGACGATGTCAGCACCCTATAAGTACAGCAGGAGAAGGGAAACTTCCAAGTAATGTGAATAGCGTGCTCCACTAATGCATCTGTCACGATTGTCATAACATAGCTAAGTAGGGGTGAAGGAAGTGTCCCTTTTGGCAACTGAGAAAACACTCTACAGGATGCACATTCCCTATCTAAGCACTGACGATGTCAGCACCCTATAAGTACAGCAGGAGAAGGGAAACTTCCAAGTAATGTGAATAGCGTGCTCCACTAATGCATCTGTCACGATTGTCATAACATAGCTAAGTAGGGGTGAAGGAAGTGTCCCTTTTGGCAACTGAGAAAACACTCTACAGGATGCACATTCCCTATCTAAGCACTGACGATGTCAGCACCCTATAAGTACAGCAGGAGAAGGGAAACTTCCAAGTAATGTGAATAGCGTGCTCCACTAATGCATCTGTCACGATTGTCATAACATAGCTAAGTAGGGGTGAAGGAAGTGTCCCTTTGGCAACTGAGAAAACACTCTACAGGATGCACATTCCCTATCTAAGCACTGACGATGTCAGCACCCTATAAGTACAGCAGGAGAAGGGAAACTTCCAAGTAATGTGAATAGCGTGCTCCACTAATGCATCTGTCACGATTGTCATAACATAGCTAAGTAGGGGTGAAGGAAGTGTCCCTTTTGGCAACTGAGAAAACACTCTACAGGATGCACATTCCCTATCTAAGCACTGACGATGTCAGCACCCTATAAGTACAGCAGGAGAAGGGAAACTTCCAAGTAATGTGAATAGCGTGCTCCACTAATGCATCTGTCACGATTGTCATAACATAGCTAAGTAGGGGTGAAGGAAGTGTCCCTTTTGGCAACTGAGAAAACACTCTACAGGATGCACATTCCCTATCTAAGCACTGACGATGTCAGCACCCTATAAGTACAGCAGGAGAAGGGAAACTTCCAAGTAATGTGAATAGCGTGCTCCACTAATGCATCTGTCACGATTGTCATAACATAGCTAAGTAGGGGTGAAGGAAGTGTCCCTTTGGCAACTGAGAAAACACTCTACAGGATGCACATTCCCTATCTAAGCACTGACGATGTCAGCACCCTATAAGTACAGCAGGAGAAGGGAAACTTCCAAGTAATGTGAATAGCGTGCTCCACTAATGCATCTGTCACGATTGTCATAACATAGCTAAGTAGGGGTGAAGGAAGTGTCCCTTTGGCAACTGAGAAAACACTCTACAGGATGCACATTCCCTATCTAAGCACTGACGATGTCAGCACCCTATAAGTACAGCAGGAGAAGGGAAACTTCCAAGTAATGTGAATAGCGTGCTCCACTAATGCATCTGTCACGATTGTCATAACATAGCTAAGTAGGGGTGAAGGAAGTGTCCCTTTTGGCAACTGAGAAAACACTCTACAGGATGCACATTCCCTATCTAAGCACTGACGATGTCAGCACCCTATAAGTACAGCAGGAGAAGGGAAACTTCCAAGTAATGTGAATAGCGTGCTCCACTAATGCATCTGTCACGATTGTCATAACATAGCTAAGTAGGGGTGAAGGAAGTGTCCCTTTTGGCAACTGAGAAAACACTCTACAGGATGCACATTCCCTATCTAAGCACTGACGATGTCAGCACCCTATAAGTACAGCAGGAGAAGGGAAACTTCCAAGTAATGTGAATAGCGTGCTCCACTAATGCATCTGTCACGATTGTCATAACATAGCTAAGTAGGGGTGAAGGAAGTGTCCCTTTGGCAACTGAGAAAACACTCTACAGGATGCACATTCCCTATCTAAGCACTGACGATGTCAGCACCCTATAAGTACAGCAGGAGAAGGGAAACTTCCAAGTAATGTGAATAGCGTGCTCCACTAATGCATCTGTCACGATTGTCATAACATAGCTAAGTAGGGGTGAAGGAAGTGTCCCTTTTGGCAACTGAGAAAACACTCTACAGGATGCACATTCCCTATCTAAGCACTGACGATGTCAGCACCCTATAAGTACAGCAGGAGAAGGGAAACTTCCAAGTAATGTGAATAGCGTGCTCCACTAATGCATCTGTCACGATTGTCATAACATAGCTAAGTAGGGGTGAAGGAAGTGTCCCTTTTGGCAACTGAGAAAACACTCTACAGGATGCACATTCCCCTATCTAAGCACTGACGATGTCAGCACCCTATAAGTACAGCAGGAGAAGGGAAACTTCCAAGTAATGTGAATAGCGTGCTCCACTAATGCATCTGTCACGATTGTCATAACATAGCTAAGTAGGGGTGAAGGAAGTGTCCCTTTTGGCAACTGAGAAAACACTCTACAGGATGCACATTCCCTATCTAAGCACTGACGATGTCAGCACCCTATAAGTACAGCAGGAGAAGGGAAACTTCCAAGTAATGTGAATAGCGTGCTCCACTAATGCATCTGTCACGATTGTCATAACATAGCTAAGTAGGGTGAAGGAAGTGTCCCTTTGGCAACTGAGAAAACACTCTACAGGATGCACATTCCCTATCTAAGCACTGACGATGTCAGCACCCTATAAGTACAGCAGGAGAAGGGAAACTTCCAAGTAATGTGAATAGCGTGCTCCACTAATGCATCTGTCACGATTGTCATAACATAGCTAAGTAGGGGTGAAGGAAGTGTCCCTTTTGGCAACTGAGAAAACACTCTACAGGATGCACATTCCCCTATCTAAGCACTGACGATGTCAGCACCCTATAAGTACAGCAGGAGAAGGAAACTTCCAAGTAATGTGAATAGCGTGCTCCACTAATGCATCTGTCACGATTGTCATAACATAGCTAAGTAGGGGTGAAGGAAGTGTCCCTTTTGGCAACTGAGAAAACACTCTACAGGATGCACATTCCCCTATCTAAGCACTGACGATGTCAGCACCCTATAAGTACAGCAGGAGAAGGGAAACTTCCAAGTAATGTGAATAGCGTGCTCCACTAATGCATCTGTCACGATTGTCATAACATAGCTAAGTAGGGGTGAAGGAAGTGTCCCTTTTGGCAACTGAGAAAACACTCTACAGGATGCACATTCCCTATCTAAGCACTGACGATGTCAGCACCCTATAAGTACAGCAGGAGAAGGGAAACTTCCAAGTAATGTGAATAGCGTGCTCCACTAATGCATCTGTCACGATTGTCATAACATAGCTAAGTAGGGGTGAAGGAAGTGTCCCTTTTGGCAACTGAGAAAACACTCTACAGGATGCACATTCCCCTATCTAAGCACTGACGATGTCAGCACCCTATAAGTACAGCAGGAGAAGGAAACTTCCAAGTAATGTGAATAGCGTGCTCCACTAATGCATCTGTCACGATTGTCATAACATAGCTAAGTAGGGGTGAAGGAAGTGTCCCTTTTGGCAACTGAGAAAACACTCTACAGGATGCACATTCCCTATCTAAGCACTGACGATGTCAGCACCCTATAAGTACAGCAGGAGAAGGGAAACTTCCAAGTAATGTGAATAGCGTGCTCACTAATGCATCTGTCACGATTGTCATAACATAGCTAAGTAGGGGTGAAGGAAGTGTCCCTTTGGCAACTGAGAAAACACTCTACAGGATGCACATTCCCTATCTAAGCACTGACGATGTCAGCACCCTATAAGTACAGCAGGAGAAGGGAAACTTCCAAGTAATGTGAATAGCGTGCTCCACTAATGCATCTGTCACGATTGTCATAACATAGCTAAGTAGGGGTGAAGGAAGTGTCCCTTTGGCAACTGAGAAAACACTCTACAGGATGCACATTCCCTATCTAAGCACTGACGATGTCAGCACCCTATAAGTACAGCAGGAGAAGGGAAACTTCCAAGTAATGTGAATAGCGTGCTCCACTAATGCATCTGTCACGATTGTCATAACATAGCTAAGTAGGGGTGAAGGAAGTGTCCCTTTGGCAACTGAGAAAACACTCTACAGGATGCACATTCCCCTATCTAAGCACTGACGATGTCAGCACCCTATAAGTACAGCAGGAGAAGGGAAACTTCCAAGTAATGTGAATAGCGTGCTCCACTAATGCATCTGTCACGATTGTCATAACATAGCTAAGTAGGGGTGAAGGAAGTGTCCCTTTGGCAACTGAGAAAACACTCTACAGGATGCACATTCCCTATCTAAGCACTGACGATGTCAGCACCCTATAAGTACAGCAGGAGAAGGGAAACTTCCAAGTAATGTGAATAGCGTGCTCCACTAATGCATCTGTCACGATTGTCATAACATAGCTAAGTAGGGGTGAAGGAAGTGTCCCTTTGGCAACTGAGAAAACACTCTACAGGATGCACATTCCCTATCTAAGCACTGACGATGTCAGCACCCTATAAGTACAGCAGGAGAAGGGAAACTTCCAAGTAATGTGAATAGCGTGCTCCACTAATGCATCTGTCACGATTGTCATAACATAGCTAAGTAGGGGTGAAGGAAGTGTCCCTTTTGGCAACTGAGAAAACACTCTACAGGATGCACATTCCCTATCTAAGCACTGACGATGTCAGCACCCTATAAGTACAGCAGGAGAAGGGAAACTTCCAAGTAATGTGAATAGCGTGCTCCACTAATGCATCTGTCACGATTGTCATAACATAGCTAAGTAGGGGTGAAGGAAGTGTCCCTTTGGCAACTGAGAAAACACTCTACAGGATGCACATTCCCTATCTAAGCACTGACGATGTCAGCACCCTATAAGTACAGCAGGAGAAGGGAAACTTCCAAGTAATGTGAATAGCGTGCTCCACTAATGCATCTGTCACGATTGTCATAACATAGCTAAGTAGGGGTGAAGGAAGTGTCCCTTTTGGCAACTGAGAAAACACTCTACAGGATGCACATTCCCTATCTAAGCACTGACGATGTCAGCACCCTATAAGTACAGCAGGAGAAGGGAAACTTCCAAGTAATGTGAATAGCGTGCTCCACTAATGCATCTGTCACGATTGTCATAACATAGCTAAGTAGGGTGAAGGAAGTGTCCCTTTGGCAACTGAGAAAACACTCTACAGGATGCACATTCCCTATCTAAGCACTGACGATGTCAGCACCCTATAAGTACAGCAGGAGAAGGGAACTTCCAAGTAATGTGAATAGCGTGCTCCACTAATGCATCTGTCACGATTGTCATAACATAGCTAAGTAGGGGTGAAGGAAGTGTCCCCTTTGGCAACTGAGAAAACACTCTACAGGATGCACATTCCCCTATCTAAGCACTGACGATGTCAGCACCCTATAAGTACAGCAGGAGAAGGGAAACTTCCAAGTAATGTGAATAGCGTGCTCCACTAATGCATCTGTCACGATTGTCATAACATAGCTAAGTAGGGGTGAAGGAAGTGTCCCTTTTGGCAACTGAGAAAACACTCTACAGGATGCACATTCCCCTATCTAAGCACTGACGATGTCAGCACCCTATAAGTACAGCAGGAGAAGGGAAACTTCCAAGTAATGTGAATAGCGTGCTCCACTAATGCATCTGTCACGATTGTCATAACATAGCTAAGTAGGGGTTTGAATCCTACAACTGCCCAGTGTGTGTGGAGGGGGCTTAGTGTTTGTGCAAGTCTGTGTGAGGGAGATGTCCCTTTTGGCAACTGGGAAAACACTCTACAGGATGCACATTCCCCTATCTAAGCACTGATGATGTCAGCACCCTATAAGTACAGCAGGAGAAGGGAAACATTTCAGTAATTCGAATAGCGCACTCTACTAATGCGTCTCTCTCAAATATCATAACATAGTTAGGTAGGAGTTTGAAACCTGCAAATGGCAAGTGTGTGTGTTTGGATGTGGGGAGTTTGTGTGTGTGCAATTCTGTGTGAAAGACATGTGTTTTTTTGCAATCAGGAGATCACACTACATGATGCACATTACCCTTTCCAAACACTGATGATGTCAGCACCCTATACGTACAGCTGGAGAAGGGACACCTCCCAGTAATCCAAATAGCGCACTCTACTAATGCGTCTCTCTCAAGTGTCATAACATAGTTAGGTAGGAGTTTGAAACCTGCAAATGGCAAGTGTGTGTGTTTGGATGTGGGGAGTTTGTGTGTGTGCAATTCTGTATGAAAAACATGTGCTTTTTGGCAATCAGGAGTTCACACTACATGATGCAGATTACCCTTTTCAAACACTGATGATGTTAGCACCCTATAAGTACAGCCGGAGAAGAGGAACCTCCTAGTAATCCAAATAGTGCGCTTCACTAATGCGTCTCTCTCTCACATGACGTGACATAGTTAGGTAGGGGTATGAATCCTGCAAGTGTGTGTGTGTGTGTGTGTGTGTGTGTGTGGGGGGGGTAGTAGGGTGTGTGTAATTGCAAGTGTAAGAGAACAGATCCTTTTGGCAAATACTACAATACACCAGATGCTGTATATTCCCACAGTAAACACAGGGGATGTCACCACACTATCAGTACAGCCAAACAGGGCTACTTGGCCAGTAATGCCAATAGTGCGCTCCGCTACTGGGTCTATTACCATTGTCAGAGCACAGATAGGTATGTTTTGGAAACCCACAACTGCCACGTGTGGTTGTGTCACACAATATGACCTTGTGTGGGTTGTTGTGCATAACAATGCATGCCATTGCCTAAACCAGCAATGGCAATGCACACATGATGCATGTGTGTGACACATACACATAAATACCTGTGACCTGCAGTAGTTACCATGTCTGACACATGCCTCAAGTGGATAAATGGTATTCACAATGCATAACAATATGACTGTGTCTTACTGTGCAGGGGCCGCACGCGGTATGTGTCTATACAGTGTGGGTTGTATATGGTATAATACCTACAGCAGGGGATACACATCTGGTCTGGGCCATATAGTCTACATGTAGTCGATGAACAGGTGCTGCAAGTTCCCACCTGTTGTGGTAGTGGTAACATGTTATTCCACTGCAATTCAGTGACCACATGCTGGGAACCTTTCAGCTAGTGTGTTGTAGCTACAGTAATGCTCACGCACAATGTTTGGCTGGATGCAGTCCAGCCATATAAAGACATTTCTTGAGACTGTCATATTGCCAGTGTTGTTAGGGAGGATAGGTGGGTTTCCTGTGTATGGGAGGGTTGTGTGTGCCAGGCTATGAACCAGAAGGCAGTCCAACACACTGTTAGCTGCTCATGGATAGGCCCTGATGCTTTGTGCTGTGCCAACAACCTGGAGGTGTGTGTATCTGTGGTGCCTTGGGATACCACCCCCCTGTCCATGTGTGTTACATGTGTAGGGGACGACAGGCATGGTATGAGGTATAACCTGGCAGTGATGGGTTGCACCTGTGAGCCGTGAATCAGGAATCTGGTACTGCACAGACATTGCAGTTCACCGTGCTGAGGACAGTGTCCAGTGCATGCATCTTGCGGTGTACACTGCTGGTGTTGTGTAGCATCACTGTTAGTGTCCTATCCTGTGTAATACCCGCGGAGGTGGCTATGTAATCTGTGTCCTGCAGCAAAAGGCACTATGTGTGTATCAGGGGGCTTCACCAATATACAATGGCCCATGGGTGTCATGTGCAAGCTGCCCCTCGCAAATCATTGTGGCTTCCCTAGCATGTAAGCACACGTTGACAGCCAGTGGATACCCTATGAATGACATTGGAGATTGAGCAGAATGTAGACATAGAACACCCTTCCTACATATTGTGGTAGCATACCTGGTGAGGGTATGATGGCAACCAAGATCAGGCTCATACTGGCCCGTGCCACATACTGAGAGATACCTTCTATGTTCCCTATCATGTAGTCCAGGGAGGTTTGTCTTAGGTCATCCATAGTGGCATGGTCAATGACTGAGTCATATGTGTCCATGCCTCTGACTGACCTGTATGCATGTGTTTTGTGGTGGACCATAGTGCCCCACAGGCATATCACTGTGACCTTCACCATGTACAGCCTGTTGAGCGGGACCCCACTGCAGCGACCAAGAGAGGTACCTGACACATCTGTAGCAGGTGTGTTGTGTAGCCCTACAGGCTGTGAGTGTGTGGCACACGGGATGTGTGTGCCATGTGTGGCATGTGCTCTGTTTTGGCGTAACGTATGCCTATGTGCCAGCTGCAGAGGTGTGTGATGCTCAGGCAGGATGCTATTCTGAGTCTCCAAGTATGCCCCAGTGTGTTCAGATTGCTATCAGTGCGGGTCTATGTCAGACTGGTATTGTAGTCACTGTATTATGTCATGCCACCTGACAGGGTATGGCAGTACTGGGTTCAGAGTGCTCAGTCCCCAGATTGGCTATGTGGTGGCATCCCACACATGTATTGTACGTTCCTGGCCAGGGGTGAGGGTTGACTGCATACATGTGGCAGCTGTGACATTGCCACATGACTCACATAAACCACAACTGGACCATAGAAGTGATTCACAGGTTACCTTTGCACATGCTACCATAGTAGTGTGATTGCCATGGTGATTACCAACACATAGGGCCAATGGGGAACAACATACTGAAGGTGTGTATGTGTGGGTGTACTGCTACTGATTTCATAGCACTGGCATATATGACTGCACACGTGGGTAAATGCCAGGTAAGTCATGTGCAATGTGTCACAGGCAACATACATGCGAACAGGACAGACAGTGACGTTCTGTCATGTGGAAACTTGACATACGTATAGTACGCTATGCAGATGTCACTAGGAGTCCACAGAAGCACTGTAACTCTGCATTGCAGGTGGAAGCAGTGTTCCAGGGAACCCCAAGCAAACATGCATGCAAACAAAGCTACAGTAAGCAGGGCTGGAAGTAGTCCATTGTACAACAAAGGAGGGGTAACACTAACAGTAGGTAACAGTGCAAATATGTAGGCACTATCAACATGTACCCAGGAATGCACAGCTCAGATGTCCATGGTAGAACTGATATTATGTCATAGTTAATTGTGATTTGTATTACATTGGTACTCCACACATATCAACATGCGCAAACATCCACATTGCATAGTCGTTGTGGGCAACTTGCCACCATTACTGTACATGTCCATCATTGCGTATCACTACTTGCATTAGCTTCCCCCCTGTGCTACCCATGTATGTGGCTATCTGTTGACATCCTTACCACCGGTATGCAATAATGTGCAGCTGTTACACTATGGTACTTACTATGGATGTAGATAACAATTCAGGACAGTCATATGGTTACTGCATCAGGCATGCTGGGATATACACACAGTCATATCAGCACACTGTACTGTTACCAATATGATACTACTAATACACTTCTATGTAGTCACCCTGTGCATCAGCAACGTGTTTACCTGTTCCTGCACTGATGTTGGAGATTGCAGGAGGTGGCACAGTTTCATCATATGCACAGGGTGTGAATTAGGTATGCCTGAGTCTGCCACTGATACCACCAATTGACATGTGTGTGTATGTGTGTTGGTGAGGGACAGCAGTACAGGGTGGGGCACTGTTGGTGCAGTGTGTGCATGTATGTGGTAGCCCTAGGTGTTAACATTTCACATGTGTGTATGCACGCACACAGTTCCACCTCATGGCTGCCATATACAGGAGTTTGTGGACAGCCACAGACTGCACCTGGCAGGTCATACAGATCAGTGTCTGTGGGCATGGACACGGTACCTGTGCCTGGCAGGGGTGCTACGGACCGTATCCGGTACTAAGCCAGACTGGGTACTGTCATCAGAAGTGGGAGTGTGTTGACTGGACACAGGTCCCTGTTGGGACTGTCCAGAGCCACATGCATGTGGTCTCCTGGGGCGTTCCGATGACAGCACAGACCCAGCATTGCTGGGGCTGCTGCTGGCACTATGGGGGCATCTGCGGGCCTGTTGTCATCCGCGTCGACCACCAGCTGCTGCTGTTGCTGGCATACGGCCACGTCGACACCGCAACCGTCCACCATTGCCCTGGCTCATGGACATGTGGTTGTGGAACTGCTGTAATATGTCCCCACAACGTCTGTCTATGACATCGGTGAAATTACAGATAGCATCCGCGATGTCACGCATACTGTCAGTCATGGCTGTGTGACATGCTCTCAGCTCCCTCAAACCCTGTCTGGTGTACCTTTCCATATGCGACTGTGCCTGCATGACAGCCCGAAACATAGCTGAGGTTGACAGACCACTTTGGGCATGTCTGCCAGAGGCAGTACACCCACAGATGCTCCCATGAGAACCCATGGGCAACTGTCTGTGTGGTACCATCGCAGGACCCTGCCCATGGCTGCTGTGTGGGGAAGCATGTGCCACAGATACCACATTACCCTGGTCAATGCCCACTGTATCCTGTCCATCACCTAGGGACAATGGTGACATAGGATATACTGGCAGGATGACTGTGCACAATGATGGGGTTGACAGCTGTGTACTGTCAATTGGCTGACCAATGACGGACCCTGACACACCTTCCTGTGCCATTACACAGATATCATTATTATCAGTACCTGTGGCACCAGATTCAGGTTCCCTGCTGCAGGACACCAGAGCAGCACCAGAACCTGTGGGAGGAAGACAGGAAACACAGTTTACAATGTCTACACAATGTTACCAGTGATGCACTTATGCACACATGCACACATGCACACATGGACACATGCACACATGCACACATGGACACAGGCACACAGGCACACATGCACACAGGCACACATGCACACATGCACACATGCACACGTGGACACAGGCACACATGCACACATGCAGACATGCACACATGCACACGTGGACACAGGCACACATGCACACATGCACACGTGCACACGTGCACACGTGGGCATGTGGACACATGCACACATGCACACATGCACATGTGGACACAGGCACACATGCACACATGCACACGTGGACACAGGCACACATGCACACATGCACACATGCACACGTGGACACAGGCACACATGCACACATGCACACGTGGACACAGGCACACATGCACACATGCACACCCTGCAGTATACACACAGAGCACTACTGAGTTACACTAGTATTACTAGCACTATCAGGACTATTATAGGTATTGTTAAAACACACTCACCAGCATGGATGGGCTGCCTTGCTGTAACACCGGAGGGACCTGCAGAAATGAGGAGATTAATGTCAGTGGGCACAACTGTGCCATTGATACTGCATATGATACAGAGCAGTAGTACACCAGTTGCCTTTCACACGTCAGCTGCTGATATTGGCACTATCACACCTGCACAATTACATACTATGTTGACAGCTACATACCACAGACACACCTTACACATGCATAAACTAACAGTGTACAGAACAGTCAAGTGTACATATGGCATATTACCTGCACGCTCCATGTCGTGTTGCTGTGTGGATCCAGCCTCCATCATGATGCAGGTGTGTTGCTGTTGATGTTCCGGGGCTGGAGCCACAACACTTAGGAGTAGGCCCTCCAGTCTGGTGAGGGGGGGATGTGTGGCCACCCCACCTCCTGTGGCAACCTGTTGCCTGTGGATATCCGATGCATGCTGACGGACATTTCTGATTAAATCACTGCAGTGATGTCGTACCTGCTCATATGTCCTATTATGCGTGCCAATGTCATTTACCCTACGGACAAGGTCTTGCCACAGTGCATCCCTCTCCTGCTGATTCTGGCTGGTGTGGGAAAACAGTATGTCATAATCCTGCACCAGGCTCTGGTGTATCTCCTCATCTTCTGCTGCAGAGTAGGCAGGATTACGTTAACGCGCCATGTCCCTGGAAGAGAACACAAACAGGATATCAGCAGACTATGTCAGCAATATATGGCACACATACTATACATGATACTCAACTGTAGTGATATACTACTACTCCCATATGTAGCATGTGTGTGTCTCTTGGTGGATACACAAGTACATGGCCAGATATCAGTGCTCAGCCAACACCTGTGCAACAATACCTGCCACATTCCATACAACATAGTAGCATGCCCCATCGGTCAGCACACTGCGACGGGTCCAATGCACAACCTCACTCTGGGGGTTCATACCAAGGTACTGTATGTGGAACGCCATCCACTAGTGTGATCTGGACACAAGTTACTCGGCCTGGATATACATATCCCACCACCACCACCACCAGCACAGTAGACTACTTTGATATGTATGTGATTAGACAGTTATTCACTTGTTAGGACTGAGATGGTATCCATGCAGCCCACTGGGCCAGTGGAAGCCACAACCCACACTGCTGACCCCTTTGCGAATGCTTCCCACGGATATCCCAAAGAATGCATGGAACATGCACACACATTTCTAACCCAGACCCTATGCACAAAGGTTAGGCATCCTGTCCGGTGGACCCCAGCCAAAGGCAGATTGTATAAAGATAGAAGGAGGCTACTGCAGGACAGAGCAGATTCACATTAAGGGAAGGCATCTGTGGTCAGCACTGGTAATAAGCTACGGTCTCTCATAACAACATCCATGGCCTACTCTGGGAGGGAAATGGCCACGAACACTATAGATAACCACAAGGCCTTCTTCAGTTATGTTACACATATGGACCAAACGCCTCAGATATGCTCTGAGTTACTACACACCTACTTAACATTCACCGAACACACAGATATTGGCAACATTCTTGCAGACAGGTTCGGTGCACGTAACCCCCCTCCTTCTCCCCCTCACTTAGAAATACTTATCACAGCTGAATGTAACCTCCCTATCATCTCACATGTCCAGGTGAGGGCCGCCCTCAACAAAGCAGAACACACAGCATCAATGCGACCTGATGGTATCCCTGGATGTGTGCTACGTGAACTCCAAGTGGACATACAACCGCATATAAGACTGATATTTAACCTTGGCCGTACTACGGGATATGTACCTGAACACTGGCATACAGCAACAGAGGTCCCACTCCACTTAGGAGGCACCTCTACTGACAATGGGAACTACCGCACCATAAGCTTAACCAGCCTGGTCTGCAAAGCTATGGAATGATTCAGTATGGGACGCATATACAGCGATATTGGGTACCTGCAGACACTTGTTCCCAGCCAGTTTGCCTTTGTGATGGGCTGATCCTGCCTTTTGAACCTGGTTGACCTTTCAAAACAGTCACTACAGCCATTGATGATGGCAACGCAATCCATACAGCCTACCTGGACTTGCCTAAGGCCTTCAACACAGTACTCCACTCAGGCATCATAGACAAGCTCATTAGCTTACATGTTACTACATATGTCACATGATGGGTTGCACACTGGTTGACATACAGAATCCATAATATCGATATTGCAGGAGCCATGTCAGACTCAATGCCAGTCACATGTGGTATCCCACAGGCCTCTGTCCTAGGACCCCTCTTGTTTGGCATTTATTTCTCAGATGGAAAAGCAAACATGTGCGGGTTGTGGATGACAAAATTCCCAGATGACTGCAAACTAAGCGCCATAGTCGTTACACCAGCTGACACACACATCCTACAGACAGGCCTCACTGAAACGGAAAACTAGTGCCAGGATCATGGCCTAACACTGAATGACATAGTCATCCCCTTTGGGTAGAACTACATGCACAAAACATATCACATGGACATACCTATAGATACAGACCTATGACACATATGGAGGGTTCACAGTATGCAGACTATTAACTTGTTACTTTACATTACCTGTGTTTGTCGCAGCTGGTTGCGTTACCGCTACTACAGCTTCCTGCTGCTGCTGGCACAGCTTGGCACTGACACTGCTGACAGCTTCAACTTAGTTTGTGTACCGTGTGTTGTTGTTTGTGTTCTTATTTTTTTTTCTTTCTCTCTCTCTCTCTCTCTCTCTCTCTCTCTCTCTCTCTCTCTCTCTCTCTCTCTCTGTCTGCCTCCAGACAGTGCAATGAAAGTATTGCATGTGTGGAGTGTGAGTACATGTGATGGCCTCTGCACCAATTGTAAGCCAGCATTTGCTAATTGCATGCAGCCAGTTGTGTACTGATTGCAGTTCTCACTGTGATTTCAGGACAGTGCTATAAAAGAGTATGTGAGATAGGCGTTGCCCTTTCAGATTGTAAGGGCGGGGACCATGCTGGCATGCTGTGGACACTGTTCTGTGAGTGTAAAGGTTAGTATCTCTCTCATGATTCAGGCTGTGTTGTAGATTCACATTTCTCCATTCCTCTCTCCTGTTTCCTGTAGTAAGTGTGTATGCACACTGACACCTACAACTATATATATATATATATATATATATATATATATATATATATATATATATATATATGTAAATATACATACATTTATATATGTACATTAACTGACATTATTACCTACTAGCTACCAACTAGCATGGCTGTTTCTGTTCACACACTACTATTATGGAAATCCACTAGTTTTGACAGTAAGTATAAATGACATGCTTTGTGTACTACACATCCTATATTCCCTTTACATTCATTCCTACTATTACATGATATATTTATTTTAGCACAATGTTCTTGTATAACAGTCATGGCTTAGTGGTAGGTCATGTAGACTACTGTTTCCAAGGTCCTGGGTTCGGGACTGACAGCGGGATTTTATTTTGCTTTGGAACTGACTACAGGACCTGTCAATCAGAGTGACTAAGGCACTTTTAAGCAGTTGTAACTGGGTTAGCGCTGGTTTGCACGGAGCTCCCGCATGCGCACTGGCGTTCAGCTCCGCGCACACCCGCTTACAACCGCTTAACAGTGCTTACTCTGGCACACACCCGCGCTATTTTCTTTGAAAGAAATGAAAATGGGGAGACAGGAAAGTGGTGAAAAAGGGGTCACAAAGAGGGTAAGACAGTAGGGAAACAAGCTTGTGTTTTGCAGGAGGGATGTAGGTAAGGCCCATAGCTGCCCATTTCTTCATCAGCAAGAGCTGTGCATATGTATGTAATTTGGTGTGACATTTGAAACCTTCCACCCCTGAGAGAGGTGTCAGGACAACAATAATACTTGTTGTACAGCCAATTGTAATTGATAGTTTCCATGTCCAACAGACATGTGTGCGGAATGGGCAGCTATGTATGGGGCGTAATGTTTTTGTGGGTACAGAGTGCCCTTTTTTTTTTTTTCAGGTGAGAGTGGTATGTCAGGTGAAGGAAGTCGGTATAGCTGGGGAGGTAGGTTGGGTAAGTCAACAGACAAGACAAACAAGATGCATACAGGGGCGGTGTATGACACGTGTGGGGGGGTTACACAATTGACGGGGACGGATGTTTGGATATCCAAAGCCCGTGAGCCCACAGATGGCAACATTGGAACTGATATCCCCACCCATGGGCAGTTGCCACTGTTCCTTCACTGCCCAGGATGGGGC
The DNA here is from genome assembly GCF_019279795.1 of Protopterus annectens. Lineage (NCBI taxonomy): Eukaryota > Metazoa > Chordata > Ceratodontiformes > Protopteridae > Protopterus > Protopterus annectens. The sequence goes on from NC_056739.1 coordinate 539,922,390, forward strand.
TGTGCTGGGGGCTGTGTAGGCCTGGCAACAGGCATGCCCGTAAGTTGTGCCACCTGTGCCTCAAGCTGGTGTAGGGGCCCAAGAACAGAGTCCCGGATCTCCCTATGCACCACAGTCCGGATGCTACGGAGGGTGAGTGGTGGTTCTCCTCCGGCCACACTTGCAGAGGGGGGACGGGCCCCATCCCCTGCAGCGCTTCCACCTGCAGGTGGCACAGGGCCACCGGAGGAGGGTCCAGACTGGGCACTAGTGCCAGGTGCACTCAGCAGCTGAGGTGGGAGAGGTGGGTCCGCTGGAACCCGCCTTCCCTGTCATCCTATGTTTTGCATTATGTCATGACAGTTTGGGTTAGTAACATACAATACCATTCGCAATTAGTTGTAACAGCATGCATTAGTATTCCCATTAACCAAACACCCAGATATTCACACCATTGAACAGCGAGCATAACACATGCATAATTTGAACAGCAATACACAGTCCAACAACATACAGGGTTGATTGATGGCAACAGGCCATCAGGTTTGGATGTATGAACAGGGCAGATGCATCAACGTACATGCAAATATTTATGACCCAACAGGACAAATGTCCAGGGTGTTAATTGTGATTGCACATCCCAATTTCACGTGGAATGGATTATATGTGGTTATAGGGTGGGGTGAAGAAAATCTTATTAACACCTTGAATACCAATACATATGCTGTACATTTCTAATAGCTGCAGATATATACACACTACTGTTCTAACTACAGTTTCCTATATGATAACTACTTCAATTTGGTGATAGGACTGTTACTGCTACATCAATATACATTTTATTGTTATTCATACACGTTCATATCTGGCTTTGTTCAGCAACATCATCCTGCTACATTTGCTTTATATAGCTATAGACAACTGTGGATGTTTGGTATTTCAGACAATCATACTATCTGCATATTGCAGACTGAGAGCAACATATCCAGATTTTGGGATACACATTCCAGCTGCAGCAACACTTTGAACACATTTCGCAGTTTGGTTCTACTTGTCACATTCATTTCATTCTGTACTGACTGCAGTATACTTTATTCAGGGGTTATTACTACTTTATTGGTGGATTCATAACTCTTTCTCACACTCTCTCACTTGTTTTCATTTTACTATTCAGGATGGTACTTACTTCTAGGCTTTATTGACATGTTTTACCTGTAGTTATTACAATCCTTTCCAGCAGTCTCACTTCTGTCATGTTTCAGTATTTCAACAGGGATATATTTCACACATGTGATTTGTTCATCTTCTGCAGCTGTACTTTTCAGCCTGCTGCAGGTTGTGTACTATTACAGGTGGGGCATCTTTATTTCAGACTTTATTTCAGACATTTTCATTTATCTGTTTGGATTACAGACTGCAACACACTTTTGTAATCAGGCAATACTTGCAAACACTCTTACACTGTTACTTGCACATTTTATTACTTAGTGACTACACTGCACTCTTTTGCTAACTGTCATAATTTTATATTTCTTTACAGTTACTGGGAGTGGATTACCAACCTGCCTGGTGGCGCAACCGCACCAGCCTATCGCCATAGGCTCTGCGGTTCGCAGAACGGACACCTGCAGCTGTAATATAAATGAAGTAATATTAGAATACACATCTCCATAATATCAGCTAGTTTAATTTCTTACATACATAATTAAATGTAACTTACTCAGTAGTGGGGCGTTGGGCATTTGCCGGGCCTCCTGGATCCAAAGGTTCAATTGGTCCTGCTTACGTCTCTTCAGGTCCGCATGGTGGTGACGGACCTGCTCACCAGTCCTTGGAATCCCTGTGGCACTGGTAAGATCATGAGCCAACCGCTCCCACCCCTCAGCCCTATATGCTCCCCACAGGACCTGGCCCTGCATGAGTTGGGCCTCATGATTGTGGACTAGGAGCCAGACCATGTATCTGGACTCTTCAACGCCCCACCTCTGTGCTCGAAAGCAACTACCCTCACCTACTCCTGACATTCTGGCTGCAAGTTAGTTCTACAATCGTTTATGGTGTGTATTCCCGCCTATGGGGCTTATATATGCCGTTTTTCCCGCACTTATCTGTGATTGGCCATTTTGGAATTGTATCAACTTCACAAAACCTGCTTTGTCATGCTCCACTTTCTATTCATTCCTATATATTTGCTATTACTGCTTTTCTAAGTACAGTTGTCATGGCTTAGTGGTTTAGTACCTTGACTATGGTGCATGGTATCCTGGGTTTGAACCTGGCCACTGTTTTTTATATTTTATGACTGTCTAGACAGGCTAGGGGGTGTGTCTGTGTAAAGGCTGTTTTGATACAGCTTGCTCAACGTTGCCCGTCGGTTAGCTTGTTGGTGTGGTGCGCAGCTCCGCGCAAACGGTGTACGCTGGTTTACGCTTCATTTGGCTGTTAGCATGCATCTTACGCTCAGCTCAGCTAGGGGCACACAGTTTCTGCGTGTTAAACCACTGCTCACCTACGGGCACTCATTTTACACCTGTTAAACCACTGCTCACCTACAGGCAGATGCACTCACCTTGTTAAACTGTAGCTCAGCTATAGGCACATCTGGCATTTTTTATTGTTTTGTTATCTCACATTTCTTCAAAATAAATGGCCTATTTCATTACATTTTACATAGAATATAATTTTATATGTGTACATATTTGTCAGGGACTTGTTTTGTGCTTATTTTACTAAAAATAAAAATTGATGTTGTGGGGGCTCAAACCATAACTGCCTGCTCTTCAGCCGATGTCTCTACCGCTACGCTATTGCTTTTTGGCTTACTTTGCATATTTAGTTCTTATATGCTTTTCCACTGACTGCTAACTGTGGCTAAGCTACGGGCACACCCGCGCAAACGAGCGCACTCATGGGCAAACATCTTTACAATTTAAAAAATATATATATAACATGTTCATTTATATATTTTATGTTCATAGTCTGTGGGGGCATGTGTTGTGTTGTGTTTATTCACATTTACATGGACTCTGTCGTGGGTGTTTACTTTGAGCACTTTTACTCTTCTGGGGGTGTGTCCGCTTGCAGTGCTCGGCCTACGGACACGCCCCCTACTGTCTTCCACGGACCGTGTTAGCCTTAGGTGTGATTCAGCATGCCCTCATGCATATGCATGACATGCTGACATCACACCATTTAACTGCAGCCTCCGTGTAAGCCTTGTATCTCTTACACGGAGGCTTCGTGAATCCTGCCCAGGGTGTCCTAGCATAATTTAAGCCCCCCGATAAAGAACTCTCCAAGGCTTCCTGACCTATATCTAGGGAAGAAATAGTTTACTAAACTTATTCAAGGTAATCTATTAGTCTTTGTGTGTATTTCTTGTACTGACAGACACTATAAATATTTGTAAATAGAAGCAAAAGGGCTCTGCTGTAAAGGAAGAAAGATGTTTATTTCTAAAGCATGCAATGCAGTCATATGTGCCTTCTTTTGATAAGGTAATTTCACTTTTAAACAAAGATTACTAGTTATTTGCTATGATTTAACAGCTCTGCTTTCCTCTCTAGTAACAATGTCTAGCAATGAATGTGGATTTAGCCCAGGTAGGCAGCCTTAGAATAAACCATAGCTAACAAGAGATGCCATTCATTATTCTCCAGAGCCTAGATGATGAGAAATCCTTTTATGAACAAGTTGTTCCTTTCTTTTTCAAACATGCCTTAAATTCATTTTTATCTTCACAAATGTAGTGTTGCAGCAACACATTCAGACTCAAGAACTCAGGAAAGAATGTTCAGGTTTACTTTTTTCTGCATTTAATTTTGCAAGGTAGCAAATAGGGCTATCCCCTAATCCACCTCAGATTTTGGTTAATATTTAGGCACATTCCCATAGGCTACAGGAAATATAGTAGATTATATCTATAGGTTAAAATCGTGTTTTCCTTTTTTGCTGATAGCCTTTTAAATATTTTATAACCTCAAGGAAGATATTACTAAATGTTATGACTTCTGCATACTGAATAAATACCATCATATGTCTCAGGTAAGAATAAACAATTTTTAGTAACACTAACAGAATACATTCCATTTAATTTTAATTGAACATTTTCTTTACTTCAAGGTTGAAAGTCATGCTAATCCACAAGAAACATTACATAAAATATATGGCCTAATAGTAGCACAAAATAAATTAAGTGCATTACACACTGTTCTTGTACATGGCAATCACGACTACTATCACATTTGGAGACATTATAATCTTCATATGGGTACATTATTGTCTTAAGACCACAACTGGCTGTCAGTGCCTCGGCATAGAGAGATAAAGCCCTAACTACAGCCCTAACTACAGCCAAGAAGACTTGGGTTCAATTAATGTCTTGGGCATCTAGGGCATTGGCAAGGAGGGATGGGCCTATCCCAGGAAGGAGGGCATTCACTGATGACTGTCCCTAAGGGGAGGTGTTGTACAGTGGGGAGGAGCAGCGGTAACATGAGGGTAGAGAACAGGAGATGGGGTGGTCTTAAGTTAGGTCATAAAAGAAAAAAAATGAAGTGATGATACACAGTACAGGATGCCTTTAAGCTCCCTTCCTGGCCTTGCCTTGAAATTTGGCATTGACCTTGGGGAGAATGGAAAGCTGTTAGACCCAGTAAAGGATGTCTGGCACCGGGACAGCTGTCAGGTATGACAACAAGAAGGGGAAAAAAATATTAAAAGACTACAATAGGCTTTCTCTGCCACATTGTGCCAGAGGTGGTAGAAGATGGACATCACTGCTTAGACTGGCTTAAGCCTAATTGTTAAGGAAGATGAAAGAAGCAGCTCTGCTACTAGCTCTGCTAGTAAGAAAGGAATAAGGGTTCAAGTGAAGGTGTTATTAAGAGAAAGGAGAGTAAAGGAGATTGGTATAATCAGGGGGGAACAGCTTTATTAATGCTCCTTGGGTATGTGTAGGCAAGTTGCTTACACATTTCATGCATAACTGTGCCTAAAACTTCAGGATATGATATGCACTTGCTGCTGTTGTATTCCTGCACACACACACACACACACACACACACACACACACACACACACACACACACACACACACACACACACACACACACACACAGACACACACATAGTTCAATTTGCCTGATATTGATTTTCTCAGCAGTCAATGGTAGCGTTTTTCCCCTGTATGCTCCTTTTCTCAAAGCAGGTAATTAGTCAGTGTTAATGGTAGGCGTGTGGATGCATGATATTTTCAAGTTAGGCTTAGAGTAAGAGGTAATTAAGGGGACAGTATTAGTGCTGCGCATTTGTGATTCTGTGTGAGGTGTGTACAAGTATCATGTGAAGTCAGAGAATGTTTTTTGCAGGGTTGGAGTTAGGGGTTGGGACACAGTTTAGGGTTAGCACACAAGTAAGGCTGTGCAATGGGTGAATAACCTGCTCATCTTTACATATTAATCGTAATCCTGCCTTAACCTCAATGATGTAGACCTTCAGAAAAAGTAATTTCCTTAATATCATTATTTAAAAAAATATATGTGATACTATGCGTTTGCATTTTTTCACTCAACATTTCTATATAAATGTATTGCAAAATGAAATTAATAATTCTTTTGTGATTAGTGTGTGATGTGTGCAGTTTTTTTGTATTGAGAGTTTGAGAATTTTTAATTGGGATTATTGCTTTTTTATGTTGAGATTATGCCATTTGATATATCAGTAGTAAAGAAACATGTGCAGAGAGTCAGATGAAAGTTCTAAACAAGGGTCTATGAGGAGGGCATGGGGTACATGTGCCACAGCTGGAGATGGATATCCTGCAATACAGGACAGAGAGAACCCACCGACTACACACTGCAGGCATGTTGAACCATACACTAAGATGGTAGGAGCTGAGTACCCCTGCACTGCAGCATGCAACAAGGTAAAGACCCCTGCAAGGCATTATATCAAACTGGAGTTGATGAAAGTGCACTGAAAAGGAGGAGTACAGGAGATGACAATCAATCCCTGCATGTTAAAGGGAATAAGGGAGGGATGTGTCCTGCAGGGAAAAAGGGATAAGAAAGATGTACACTATGGAGGAAAGGAATTAAAGACTGTGCTGATGCAACAGGCATAGAAGGTCTATAGTCCCATAAGAAGGGAAATGTACACTATGAAGAGAAAGAATGGAGTTCTCAGACTGTGCTGATACAACAGACATAGAAGGTTTATAGTCCCATAAGAATGGAAGTGTACACTATGAAGTGGAAGAATGGAGTTCTCAGACTGTGCTGATACATCAGGCATAGAAAGTTTATAGTTCCATTGGAAGGGAAGTGCACAATATGAAGTGGAGGATAGGCATTCTCAAACTGTGCTGACACAAGGGGTATGGTAGAGTCATGTTACCATGTTCTGCAAGCAGAGGGTGGGCACTAGAGAAATATGCAGAGAAAGAAACAAGGCAAGAGCTGTGGCCATGTACTACAGGGATTCCTCTTCAAAACATCTAAATCTCATAACATCAAATTTCAAAACACTGAGACCATAATATCGAAAACCCAAAACATCTAAAACTCATTGAAAACTCAGAACACTGAAAATTTGCATGACAACATCGAAAACTACAAAGCCACAGCAGATCATCTGTTTCCATTTCTTCCTGTCCTCTGCATATTGCTCTGTCACACCAACCGCCTCCATGACCTCTCTCACCACGTCCATAAACCTTATCTTAGGCCTTTCTCTTTTCCTCTTGCCTGGCAGCTCCATCCTTAGCATCCTTTTTCCAATATACCCATCATCCCTCCTCAGCACATGTCCAAACCAATGCACTCTCGCCTCTCTGACTTTGTCTCCAAACTGTCCAACCTGAGCTGACCCACTAATATACTGATTCCTAATCCTGTCCATCCTTGTCACACCCAGTGCAAATCTTAACATCTTTAACTCTGCCACTTCCAGCTCTGACTCCTGCCTTTTTGTCAATGCCACTGTCTGCAATCCATACAACATAGCTGGTCTCACTACCCTCTTGTAGACCTTCCATTTCACTCTTACTGCTACCCGTCTGTCACAAATCACTCCTGACACTCTTCTCCACCCATTCCACTCTCTTCTTCACCTCTCTTCCACACTCACCATTACTCTGAACTGTTGATCCCAAGTACTTAAACTCATCCACCTTTGCCAACTCTACTCCCTGCATCCTTACCATTCCTCTATCCTCCCTCTCATTCACACACATATATTCTGTCTTAGCCCTGCTGACCTTCATTCCTCTTCTCTCTAGAGCATATCTCCACCTCTCCAGGGTCTCCTCCACCTGTTCCCTACTCTCATTACAGATCACAATGTCATCTGCAAACATCATAGTCCATAGGGCCTCCTGTCTGATCTCATCTGTCAATCTGTCCATCACCATTACAAATAGGAAAGGGCTCAGAGCTGATCCTTGATGTAATCCCACCTCTACCTTAAACGGATCTGTCACTCCCAGTGCAGACTTCACCACTGTCACACTACCCTTGTACATATCCTGTACCACTCTTACATACTTCTCTGCCACTCCTGACTTCCTCACACAATGCCACACCTCCTCTATAGGCACCCTATCATATGCTTTCTCCAAGTCCACAAAGACACAATGCAACTTCTTCTGACCTTCCCTATATTTCTCCATCAACAGTCTCAGAGCAAACATCACATCTGTAGTGCTCTTTCCTGGCATGAAACCATACTGCTGATCTCTACTCATCACCTCCCTTATTAACCTAGCTTCCACTACTCTTTCCCATAACTTCAAGCTGTGACTGATCAGTTTTATCCGTCTATAGTTACTACAACTCTGCACATCGCCCTTATTCTTAAAAATAGGTACCAAAACACTTTTTCTTCACTCCTCAGGCATCCTCTGACTTTCCAAGATTTCAGTAAACAATCTGGTTAAGAACTCTACTGCCATTTCTCCAACTCCGAGATCACATTACAGTGGGAAAAAGTTAATTTCCTAACCCCACTGTATCGCGATCACCATAAAGAATGCACACAGAATGTCTAAATCACTTACCTGTATGGCCTAAAAACACATACAGAGTGGCAAAATAAACACTATATAAATAATAACTATATAAATAAAAACTACAACATCTTATAGTGATACCACAAGATTAACAGATTAAACTATAACTTTTACATGTTTGATGATATACTACTCGGTGTTATACATTTTCAATGTTATGAAATTCGATGTTATGAGTTTTAGACGTTTTGGGTTTTCAATATTATGGTCTCAGTGTTTTCAGATTCGATGTTATGAGATTTAGATGTTTTGAAGGGGAACCACTACAAGATATTGTGCAGTAGCAGGGGACCACAAATGTCAGAATGCAGGACAGTTGCTAGGGTCATTGCAATGCGACAGCTGGGACAATGAATGGCAGGAGGAAGCAGGGAGCTTGGAATTTCCCAGAGGTTACAGCAAGTAGAGGACAGCAACTGAAGCATTTACACTGGAGGAAAAGTAGTGAGGAAATTCTGCTGGAACTAGAATTCGTGCTTAGAAGTGGAAACAGGACACCTTGCACCACAGGATGGTGGGTAAAATTTAGGCCTCGGTTACGAAAGAGGAGAATAGGAGCTGGTAACTATATTATGAAGTAGGGGCACAGTACAAGCAGAAAAAACAGCACTACAGCAGAGGCACAACTAGGGCAGAGCAAAGTGGCGGCTGCCCCAGGCTCAAATTGTTAGAGGGTGGAATCGACAGGTGCTGATGGTGAGGAAAATACCAGAATGGATTTATGAAGCCACAATGGTTGAGTGGTTTCAGCAATGAGCTCTTATTCGGCAATTAGGTTCACGATTGAAGTACTAAGTCCTTACTAAGTCCTTACTAGTAAACTGCAACTTGTTACAGTCATAGCAAGCAGTTTGCTGCAGTTACAGAAATGCAGACAGCTTTTAGTTTAGTGATGCCCAGTTTGGAGAACTGCATAATGTGCCAGGTAACCTAAGCTGTGGTTCTTTAGCAGATGGTGATATTAGGTCCAGGGGACCATTCACTGCAAGAGAGAATACAGTATCTGGAGAATCATCTAATGGAGCAAATCTAGAGATGTGGTCAGTGCACTGCAGGTTGGGGGAGGGGAAACAAATAGGTAAATATGCACTACAGATTGTAAGGCAGAGACTGGTAGCTATACACTTCAAGTCAGTGAGTAGGAACTTGAGATTATGCACAGCGAAAGAGAGCAAAAGCAGGAGCAATGTATTGCATTAGGATAAGTAAGTTGCTGACTATGTATTTCAAGAAGGCTGTCAGGAGCTATGAATTGTACAAAGAAGGCAAAGCAAGTAATGGGGACTAGATAGCAGGAGGGAAGGCAGAACTGGGCTACTATGCACTTCAGGAAGAAGGAAGGAACAAGAGGCCATACATATAAGATTACAGGCAGATGTCTTAGACCATACACTCTGAACAGGAACCATGCAGTGAAGAATCTGGGGAAACATGCATTTTATATATATATATATATATATATATATATATATATATATATATATATATATATATATATATATGAGAGAGAGAGAGAGGGAGAAGGTAGAAACATGGGAACTATACACTGTAGGACAGAAGGCAAATGCTAGGGAGGGTCACTTCTGCAGGAGTAAAGGCAGGAGCTAAAGAAATACATAGACAAACAGTGGTCTGTACTAAGGACTACATACTGCAGGATTAAAGGAAATGAACTGGCCACACTACACTGCGGGAAGAAGGGGAGGAGTGTGGGTCCACATATTATAGAAGGCAGGGCAAGAACTGGACAACATGCAGCATAAGAGGGTGAGAAATAAGGATAGAATGCTTATGGGAAGCAATCATCACAACAGCCATTACTGACAACATTATGTAGGCCTGAGAGTAACTTCTGTATACATTGTACTTACCTTGATACATACTTCATGGAACCCAAGCCAAAATGAGGTAAAGCCAGTGGTCAAAGCTAAATCAAGTCACAAGGGCATGAAATGTGCATGGGAGGGGAATAAGACAGATTTTAGGGATGAGAGCATGATTATTCAGTGCCTATAGTCCAACCAAGCATCTCTGCCTAATCAGGAGAAAACACTGGAAATTTCTTCCACAATTTTGACCAGTGCCCATCATAGGCTTTCTGCTAGAATTCTGTAACCATGAACCTGTTACAACTAGATTTTTTTTTAGTCTGGAAAGCTTGAAATTTAAAATAATTAATACTCAAGGAGCAATGTTCATAGGTGGTTACTAGGCTAAAGGCACAAGAGCCTTTACAAGCCTAGCCAGTAATACCCAGGATATGACAGTATTATATCTTAACTACCCAGATATGGGATGGGGTAGTATCAGGGTAGCTGGTCTTTGGGTTGACCTGAGCCATTTTACAGACTGTCTCAGTCCATAAGGGACATGGGCAGTACTCTGGGAGTGAATTTACAGCTCCCCCATCCACTTATCCAAATTCTTTTTAAAGAGAATCATGGATGGGCTTTGTTTTATGAAGATGGGAAGTTTATTCCATAGGCAAGGTAAGCTTTGGAATATGAATCTGTCTCTCCAGCAAGTTCTGTTAGAGTCACAAATATGTTCAGGTCCATGGAACATGTAAGCCATGTATAATTTCTCTTACGGATATGTAACATTTTTATCAGGGCTGGATCAGTGAAATGTCTTGTAGGTCAGATATAAGTCACCCCTCAATAAATGATATCAGATGGAGTAAAGGGATAGGGCCTTTAGTCAGTCTGCATAATATGTTTTATACTTTATATTTTTTTAGTGAGAAGCCTTTGGGGCCGGTCCAGTTGGTGTAAGTGCATGGTTAGGTATATGCAGAAGGGAACACTGTTCTCGATTATGGGCCTGATGAGGCAGAGTATAATGGCACTATGACTTCCTTTGATATTGATGCCATGCCTTTACTTATAGGTTGAGCCATACAAAAGGATTTCCTTGCTACTATAGCTACCTAGTGGTTAAAGTTCAGGTTCTATATGTGTTCCTAGGTCCCTCACTACTGGGTCTACTTTTAGGGACATGCTATCAGTACTATAATTTACAGGGATATCTTTTTTTACTGAAGCCTATAATTACACATTTTTTAGCATTTATTCTCAGACCATGGTTTTGGCACATGTCATTTTTAGGCCTGTTTGTAGGATGTGAACATCATTTGGGGAGTCAGTGACTGCTCCCAGTTTACAGTCATTGGCAAACTTGGTGAGTCAGAGGCCCCCAACATTGGCCTTCACTTCAGATAAGTATATACCAAACAGTAGGAGTCCCAACACTGAGCCCTTTGGGGCACAGCTAGTAACAGGTTTCTTGTCAGTGGTGAGTTCACCTATCTGGACAACATGTGTCCTGACACTGAGCCATTTTGTTATCCATCTGATGATGTAGAGGTTTATGCCTAACTCACTAAGTATATCTATGATTCCTGATTGGGGGATTGTGTTGAAAGCTTTGGCCAGGTCTAGATAAGTGGTGTGTACCATTTTACCCTCATCCATGGCCCAGGTGACTACTTTGAAGAAGTCCACCAGATTGAGCTGGCAAAACCTCCCTTTGACAAAGCCAAATTGGGTCTGATCCAGTGCTTGGAGAGTTCCTATTTCATTATTGATCATGTCCATGATAATTTTCTCCATGGCCTTGCAGATAAGCATGGTCAAGTTTATGGGTTTGTAGTTCCCTGGGTGAATTGATGGGCCCCCCTTGTGCAGAAGGATGACTGTTGCAGTCCTCCATTCACCTGGAAAAAAAGGCCATCCAGAGGTTGTGATTAAAGAGGGTTTCTAATGGCCCTGATAGAGTCTGTTTTAAGCTTTTTAAAAAGGATCCTGGAATGTTGCTGGGGCACATGGAAGCTTTGTTTTTGGCTTTTGCGAGCACAGTAAAGAATGTTCCCTCATAATGACTGCTAGGGGTATGGTTGCAGGTATTTCATTGGGTGTGGTAGGTCATGGGGGGAGGGTTGAACTGAACTTGTTGGTCAGCAGGTTTGCTATAGTTTCAGGCTGGGTACAAGTGTTGTTCATGATTAACTTGACACATTGCTGAGCATTTCCCCTGAGGTTACGAACAATTAAAGAAAAAAAATGTATGGTTATCTTTCATTAGGGATGCTATCTTTGCCTCATGGTGTGCTTTGGCAGATTTGATCAGCACTCTGATTTATTTGTTTAGGCAGGTGAGTGTCTTTTTGCACTGTTTTGTCTGTTCCTTCTTGGCTTTGGAGAGGATTTTTTTCCCTTTTGTTGAATATCCTATTAATGCTGGGGGTTCACCAGGGTGGTTTAGTTCTGCCAATAACCATAGGTTTGACTCGGACAGGTACTACCTCTTCTATGCAGCTATAAATGTGATTGTACAGTGCTTTTGTGTATAGTTCAGAGTAGGCCTCAGTATCATCCAGGTTTGGAGGGGCTTGGAAGTTTTATAAGCTGTCATTTAGTTTGAAGTAATTAGCCTTAGCAAAGTTCTTAACAGGTTTGGAGTTTGATGAGAGTTCTAGGTTAATTTTAATACTGAAGGAGATCATTCTATCATCAGATCTTAGCAGGGAAGAGTTAATGCACCTATGGAACAACATCCTCCCATGTTCATGTACTAGGTCTAGGATATTTGTACCTCTAGTTGGGGAGCTAACTAGCTACTAAAGGTGTTTGCTTTGACAAAGTCCAAAAACTTCTGAGCAAGTGAATTATGGGTTGTATAAGTCTCCCAGTTTATGGAGGGGTTGTTGAAGTCACCCATAAGTATGATGTTTGACTGAATGTTAATAGATTCCAGTAGGTTTAGGTAGGTCTGGTTTTCCAGACTAATGTTAGGGGATCTGTAGCTAGCAAGGATATTATATGAGGTCACACCTATAGTTAGTTGGGCACAGGGCAGTTCAAGCGAGACATTTTGTTGGACCAGACTGGCAGTGTACATTTCCTTTATGAACACTTAGGCACCTCTTTCCTTTCTTTTATCCTGATTGAGGGGGCATTGAAATGTGTGAAAAGCATTATAGCCTTTGATAGCTGTGGTGCTTTCCATGGTTCTGAACCATGTTTCCGTGACTGCAGATATGTCTGCATTCTACAGGGTGAAGAGTGTCTCCAAGGAGTGCAGATTTTTATTTAAAGTCCTAGCAGAACCTTTAAGTAGTCAAGAGTGATTTTTTGTTATGTTGGAGGATTTAACAACTTGGCATAGCCTAAAAAAGGCACTATGGGGAACAGATAAAGTTTTTGCCAGTATCCGGAAGCCAAGTGGTGACAAGTGCAAGCCATCTCTGGCAAAGCACCGGGATTTGTCAGTCATATCTCCCCAGACTGACAGATATTGGATCACTTTGTTGTGACACCAGAAACTAAGCCAATAGATGAAAGCAATCATTTTTTGCTGCTACTATGGCATCATCATTGATGAAGGTAGGATGCTACTCAAGGCTAGATTAATACCTGCCTGGGACACATTCAGACAGCACCATCATGTCTCTCCATGTAATCCATTGAGGTTACGCCCACAAGGACTATGACCATGTCATACTGGTACTTGTGGTTTACAGACCTAAGTGCATGCGTGATCTAACGGATCCTGGCTCCAGACAGACAATCTCACTGTGATCTTCTTGTTTAGCCTGGTAATGGAGACAGCATTATATCTTACAATGGAATCCCCAAATAACTAGAATGGTTGACTGTGTGGTGTGTTGCCTTATGGGCTTGAAAGCGGGGCTACTATGACTTTCAGAGTTATGTGTCGTGTGAGGTGCTGTCTTTTTTGAGTGTGCACAGGGCCACAGAGATGCTTTTAGGAGGTCTTGAAGGTTTGGGTAGATTACGAGTAAGTATATCTGCATATGTGGGTCTTTGTGTTTGTTCCTTAGTGTTAGTAGTGAGCGTATTGGGTGTAATGCTGACAACCTGGTTTGCATTTTTCGTGTGTGTATGCAAGAGTTTTACATCCAATGACATTGTATATCTACATCTCTCACGCACTGTGTTTTTATGTTCTTAAGTGAAATGCTTGTCAGTGAACATGAGGCAGTTACTACACTGCCTCAGGATGCCCGTATCATCCAGATCAGAAACAGAGATAATAGGGAAGTGCCTCTCCATTATATCAGATCCTTACTGGATGGAAAGGAGTAGGGGAGAGTCACTTAAAGGTCTAAGTGAGAGTGTTTAGTAGTGTACTATTAGATGGCCTGCACTGATGCTGCTGTCTGCACAAACTGGTAGCTTTCTGAACAGCTATGAACAGTGGGAGACTATTTCTATAGAGGATTTTAAACTGGAGAAGGCATGGGTAACTGTTTGCACATCCTTTTATACTGTTGAATGCTCTGGATATTACTGTACTCATTTATTTATTTTATTTATTTTATTTTTATTTTACATTTGTCTGACTGAATACTTGTCCATTTTCAGCGGAGTCCCGGGGAGAAAAGCTCCAAATTACCTATACAAATCACAAAATTACAAATAGTAGGAACATAGGCCTAAGTTATAGGCATTACAAAATAGATAATCCAGTAAATTGAGGTTACATACAAGCTTATTTTAGACATAGTACATGCATCAATCCATGAGGCCTGAGGCATACTTTTCAATTAAATGTCATAGTTAAGATAACATACTACCTTGGATTTAAGAAATTTTTATTTACACAAGCAATACCTAGAATAGCTAACAAAGGATCGCCATGGTTAAAAGAGGAGGGATGTGCGGGGTCCTAGTCCAGGTTGGTACAGGGACATATCCAATGTGATTTGAGGTGGCTTTTAAGTTTGTGTTTAAATATAGCTGGTGAAGACTCTAGGGTAATATCAGCTGGTAGAGAGTTCCAGCATTTACTGACAGAGTTGGCGAAGAGGGAGTCGCCTGCAGCATGGTTGGATTTGATTGTAAGTACTAGGAGTTTGGTGGATGAGCAGAGTGATCTGGATTTAAGTCTTAAATATATAAAGTCCAGTTATTTTGGTATACCTTTAGCAAGAATTTATTTTTAAAGTATCCCCTTTCAAACAACTGACTATTACATGTGTTCATAAATGTATTCTTAAATGAGTGAAAAATGTTAATCATTCTCTGCAAAACTGAGGTGTAACATTCTAGCCAACGATCATGCATTTTAATTAGCTATATTTTTGAAACTACATATCAACAATGAAGGACAATGTTGCAATCTTAAAATTCCATCACATCAACCCTGACCAAGTTGTTTGAACTTTAATTACTACACACATGGGAAGTTTGCATGAATTAGATCTACTAAAACTCCAAAGAGCAGTGGGAAAAACTGAGCTAGGTTCGAGCTCAATGTTCTTTCCAGATTAATAAAAAAAGATACATTTTATTTTACTTAGGCTTTGTTGACTGGGTTAGTCCCACTAGGCTAGTGGCCTTTCTTCAGGGGAGACCCGAGGTGGTGTTTATATATTTATATGAAACTCACAGGGAAAAAAAATACTATTTCTACCTGGGCACCAGTAACTTGATACAACAATATCAGTTGGAATGCTCATTATGAGACTAAATAGTCATAATTGCATGACTTATTCCACTTATTATCTAATGATTATTGTCGCTGGAAATTAACAAAATCAATATCTGCCAGATGAGGCATAGCAGTAGCAGTTCATTTTAAATTAGAAGGCATTCTTGCAGTTGTATTATCTTCTACACATATTACAAAGATAAAAGTGAGAAAAACTGAAAGTTAATTTATGTCTTAAAAAACAGAAAAGCTTCCAGGCAAAAATGGGAAGCTAGATTTCAGTACTGTATATGCGCTGCACTCAGACATTCGAATACTTCTTAAAACAGAACAGCACTCCATGTTCTGGATTTTAAGAATAAAGAAAACACAATGAAGGTTTCTCTCCAGTCACTGTAGATGGAGGTTTAACTTAAGTATATACAATAACTCAGTCTAACAATTACATATGAAATTGCAGTGTTCAAATACCTGAAGCACACTGAAGTGTGATGTACTAAATATCCCATGTATAACATGACAGCAGTTAAGTGTCCATTGCACACAACCTGAAATAATCAAAGGTTTGCTTAGCGTGAACGTTTTCAGTTTAAATAAGTGTTTAACTTTTTATATATGATTTTAAATGAAGAGTTAATTTACTTGTTTTATAATTAATACATTTTAAAAACTAATACTCAAATAAAGGCCATTGTCGCACTTTTGTAAATGCAGCAGTAGCTCTCTCAACCCTGGTATTTTAATATGAATTAGACATCAGTTTTACTATTACCTTTCTTCAACTTATCAGATCTAGATTTATATTTGGTGTTAAATGAAAGTACATCCTTGTGTCTGTAACCTGAATCTTTCTGGGTTTGTGACACTTCAGGCAGTTAACTTTTCCATGGCCCTAGCTGTAATGATTGTAGATATGTTGTAAAGCTAACTTAAAGTTTAATAAAACTGAATGCCTGACATGTTCTGTTATACACACAGATAGAAAATGCTGATAAAAATCTGACCTGTAGCAAACACATTTATGAGGTGGTAATGGGTATCCTAATCATTGCTGGGGATAGCTGCTTCTGCTATCTAGTCCTTGATTTTTCTATATAGTTCAGGTTTTCTTGTGTGTCTGTAGAACTGTTTTCATGATCATGCCGTTACCACTGGTAACACTTTAATAATTTTTTTGTGTATTTGGGTGGATTGTATTGCTTTTAAACAAACTTGTCAAACTACCCTGCCTTATATCCTTTTGAGACTGTTAGGTCAATTGGGACAGTGCATACTGTTAAAAGTAACCCCTTAGAATGCTGCTTCTCACCTAAAAATTGCAGAGTGACACTGGCAACAAAGGGTCTGGAGCTGAAGCATTGTAGACCTATGTCCATGGCCAGCCATAGGTGAAATGGAACCCTAAGCAAATTACAAGATGCCCTCCCACTGTTCACCAGTTCTATCCCTTGTACCACCACTAGTGCACCCCCCCCAATGTTTCCCCCCTTTTCTAACATCTTCAAACATCCAGACAGGCTATTGCTTTATTCTGCTTGTCTTATTCTTCAGCTTTCTCATCAATCTTTTCAAAATGTCCTGATTAGCCAAGACTGCATAAAGATAGCTGTGGAGAAAATCTTTATTTGTTTTATTTATTTAACATTTGTTTACCGGCAAAGTCTGACTTGGAATGAAGCCAATTTTCAGCTGAGGCCCAGAGAGAAATGCTCCAGATGCATGTCTTTGTGATGTGGGAGGAAACTGGAGCACCCGGAGGAAACCCACATGAACACATGGAGGACATGCAGACTCCATATAGAAGGCACCCCAGCCAAGAATCGAACCAAAGAGCCTGTTGCTGTGAGGTGACAATGCTACTGCTGCACTACTGCACTGTCCATAATATAAAATAATCTAAGCCAGGGGGGGTCTGGGTGCAGCTAGGTCCCCAGAAATGGTGGGGTTCTATGTGCTTGTAGATGTATTTTAAGAGCTTTTTTCGGACCTTTTTACCAAGTGATAGTCTAAACAAAAATCACAAACAAGGAAAGAAATTCTTATTTTCCCATTCCAGGAAGAAATAAGTTCTGAGCAAGGTTTGATGTTTAAAGCTGATGAAGTAGTAGTTCCCACAAGATTAGACAGATGTCATATCTGGGAATATTGTCTGCCTCTCTATCTCCAAAAAAAGGTGGGGAAAAGAGGCACCTTCTTTGAACCTCTGTAATGCTAAAATTGGGAGAAAGTGAAACAAATGACTACAATCATATTGTCAAGTTGTTGGTGTCATGAATTTGCACAACATACTCCTCATTGGACCCCCAAAAGACATCCAGATTTTGTGTAGCTCACTGATATTAGAATGCAACAGAAGTCAAACAGCAAATTACATTAATATATTTTAACTTATTGCTGAAAATATATTTATACACTGCATTCCTGTATGTCTGATGTTTGAATGTGAGTAAAATGGAAAAAATGACCCCAGTAAACTGGAAAAGAAATCATAATAATTTGGAAAAAAAGATCAAAGTAAAGCATTTCAGCTTTAGACAGCTCACTGCCCCTAGTCAAAGTGACCTATGCTCATGCTTGAGGTTTGATTTAAGAAAATTTTAAAAACTGTCCCTGGCCCCAGAGAATCCATGTTAACTTTCTGCATACACTTTGAGGTTTGAATGTGAGGTAAGTTAAATGAATCCTCCTAGTAAGTCTGTGTCAAAATACCCTTATATAGATGCAGGTCCTGACCTGGGCTCTGAAGGTCTGGATTTTCTATTATGCATTTTAGTCTTATTTTTGAAAGAATTTATTTGCTAACTATTTTGTACTGCCAGAAAGAAACTTTTTATAAGTGCCCCCACCCCCACCCCCACTACTGTGCGTATGCACAGATTGAATTAATGATTTGTTCCACACCCACACAAATACAGACTATTCCTGTCACTACAGGTGCATCAAAATGTGGAGCACGGCACATTCACTGCAGGTTAACTATAGGCAAATTGGAGGAATGCCAATTCACCTACATCATGTCTGTGAAACTGAAGGAAACCAAAGCAACCAGATAAAACCCACAGACAGGAAGGACATACAGTCTCCACACAGAAGGAACCCAAACCATAGCCAAACACCCAACCAAAGAATCAGCACCCTGAGGTAGCAATACTACTCACAGCATTACTGTCCCAATTATCAGTTGCTTTCAGGCATATCCTGCTCAGACCTCCAAAAGGCAGTCAATTGTTGTGTACAATGTTATTTGATTGCTATGGAAAGTGAAAAAATTAATGGTCAGCTTATTCTTATATACAGTGACCCCCCCCCCCCCACACACACACACACACAAACATACATGCTATAATACACAGCAAATTGTTTTTTCACTGATTTCAGCATATATATTTCATTTGTGGTACACTGCTCTGCCAAACCAGATCAGTGTCTACTATATATAGACCACAGCAGGAGTAAGTCACTTATTCACAGAAGACCTCTGTACCCATCAATTACAGCCACTTTGTTCCTGTAAATCTGTGATGTTTGGTTGTCTACTATATATAGACCACAGCAGGAGTAAGTCACTTATTCACAGAAGACCTCTGTACCCATCAATTACAGCCACTTTGTTCCTGTAAATCTGTGATGTTTGGTTGCAATTTAAACAGTAAAGTGTTCCAACTTGCTTTGCACAAATGCACACTAGTGCTGTAAAGCCAGATTAATGACTAACTTCATTGTGACAGCAGGGTCAGTCATTTTCCATACATGGCTTCTGTATTCAGCGATTATAGCTACTGTGTGTACCTCAGATGGTGAACTATAATAAAATATAACCACAGTAATGTACCACAGTTTTCACAGAGAGAAGTAGCCACAAAGGAAAGCATTATGTTTACCATAATAGTTTCTTCTGTGTCTATATAAAATGCTAACTCAATATGCCTTTGAGACCATTACAACTGACTAACCATTTGCTGTTAAAACTGTAGCATTTTTTTATAATCACCAAACTGCTAATGATGCGATAATGCTGATGTGTCTCTTAAGCAATGATGTACAAATGATCATCTCCTGTGATTTTCCTGCACATTATAGACAGATGCTAACATGCAGCAAATGTGTTAGAATCACCTCTGTTGGCTTATACAATAGAAACTAGAATAAGGTAGCCAGTTATCTAGCTGAAGGAAGCCTTAAAACTAAGGAACAAAACAGTATGCTGATGAAAACAAAAGCAAATAAATGTGAACTTAGTGCTTTGAAAATATTGCTGCACCTGAAATAAAGTTTATAAAAACAGACTTTCAACCTTGTCCTGTAGTGACATGGAAGCATTAAAAACCTGCAGTTCTTTACTCAAATAATTTTATTAATTTGCAATAATATTTCATTTACAAAACCTTGCAGTTCTGTACCAGAAAGTATAACATGAGGAGACGGAGCTGTAAAATGAACTGGAGCTGACATATACAAACAGCAATCAGTATGCTATGAAGGAAAGTTGTATAAAGCAGCCAGGGCCGGCCTTAGCTGAAATGGCACCCTAGGTGAAGTAGTACTCCGGCACCCCCTTAAGCCCCGCCCATGCCATACTCATGAAACACCCCTATAAACCACACCCACATGTAGGTCACTCCCCAAGAAAGCCACTCCAGTCATTTCTTTCAATTATTTAAATGCATAGGAAGAAAAGATACCTTGTAATATAGTTAAACTGCAAGTGAAGGTGGAATTATTTTAATAAACCTGCTTTATCTGTTGCTCCTTCACACATTTTACTGTAAAAGTCATGCTCTCAGAAAATAGAAGCCCATGTGCCTTCTTTCAAAGAGATGCTTAAGGTAATCTACACAGTTTAATTTACTTTGCTGCAGGAGAATGTGGGAGGGGCTGGGAATTAACGGATCATAAGGCACTCAAGTCTGGTTTGCAATTTACCATCATATTTCTTTTTAAAGTTAGACTCTCAGCATAATCCCATGCACTGTAGAAAAACAATTAAAAGATGCAATTTTATACCAAGAAGTAAAATATCTAGAGTCCAATGAGCAGAGTCTAACAGCAATTAGAATTACCTTAAGCAAAACTAAGCAAACTAACAAGTGCCAGGCAGTGGGTGCTATACAATACATAGTAAGGCAGACGGATGTCCATCTAAAGTTGTAATTTTTAATCTATAGTATGCCAGAAATACAGGCACCAAATCATCTTAATGATGAAAATTAAAAAACACAATATACAGACAGTAGTCTGTTTCGACATTTATCAGTTTTGCAGAGACAATTTTTTTATACTTGTAACCGTCAGTATGGTCCTGCATTAGCAAGAACAGTGCACAAAGAAACTGTAATATTACACCAGAAACTATAATAAGCAAAGTACAAGTAAGCCATGTTGAAATACACAAACAATAACAAGCGAGACTTAAAGTAAATCTAGATAATCTGTATAAAATTACCGCTAAAAGCCGTACTACTTGAAGAACCACAAAGTTTATTTAAACGCTAAAATACATACGTTTTTCATCCAACACTATAGATAGACTTCTTCAGAATAAATGCAAAACAATAAAAATTTCTTATCAAGTCATATTTATACTGCGCACCAAATACTCTAATGGTGTAATTAAACCGCAGATATCTTAAAGGCACAAACTCTCAAATTAAAACAGCTATTACCGTGAATCGGATTATTTTAAAACCACAATGATAACAAACAAATATATAATATATAATGTTCTACTAGTCTTATATTGTAACAACTAATAAGTGCAAACTAAAAAGATATGTACACGAATCTAATGCTACTATTAACATATGCAAGATATGGTAAATTAAACAAATAAATATAAATACTATAAATACTATACAGGTCATGCTAAAACCGCTTCATATTACGAAGATCGTATTGATGCATTTCATACTTTAAAATATACTTGTCTGAATAAAAATAAGATTAAATTAGACTACCCATATAAACAACAGTCTACGCTAACTTAAAGTCTCAAGTTGTGTCTTTCTAACATTAATATTTTAAAAAATTATATATATATATATATATATATATATATATATATATATATATATATAAATATGCAAAATTACTTTAAAAACATCTAAATGCACCAAACCATAATAACTAATATTCCTAAGAGTTCTCATGTTAGTACTTGCTGCTGATGCCCTAGATAGTGTTAGTAATATAAAATTATATTAAACATGTTAAAACATTCTGAACATTTTTGCAAAAATATCAACTAAAATTAAGATTGTTAAAATTATTATTATTATTGAAACTATTGAAACTATTAAAACTATTGAACTTCCACATAAAGTGCCTACTTGATGTTCATCAATTGTGCCTAGCAAATGGAATACAAACCACATTACTGATTCATGTTTAAAATTCTATATAAATATTATGTATACACATAGTGTAAACAAGTCCCCAACAAGTCCCTAACAAAGTTTACGAAAAAGCACCTTATTTGTCCAAACTTCTAAGTTTTAGTAAACACATTAGGAACATTTTTCATTTAAACCTGAATCAGAATAGGCATTAAGTTTAATTTGCCATAGTAACTCTTTCTTTTCTAGTAAAAGGCCAAAAGGGCCTCCCCTAACATCTTGTGTAACTTGGTCAATAATTTTGAACTGAAACTTATGATAGGGATTAGCAACAACATGTCTAGCTAAGGCATTTTCTTCTTTTTGCAAGTTGATACTTCTCAAATGTTCATAAACTCTATCCCTCAGTCTACGTTTCATTTTACCTTTGTAAAAAGAAGGACAGCCTTGGCAAACTGCCACATATACAACTCCCTTCGAGTTGCAGTTAAATTTTCCTTTTGTACTTAACTTAAAGCCATTGATGTTAATGTTGATACCTAATGACATATGGTGGCAGTAAGGACAATTTCCACATTGCATCATCCCCTTATTAAATGTCCTTGCATGTGTTGGTTGTTTTTGATGTAATAATTCTTTAAAGCTTAAACCTCTTTTCCAAACTATCCTGGGAGTAATACCCAGTTTGGACATAAGACTATTGTCGTCTTTTAATAAAGCCCAATTTTTTATCAAAATTTCTTTTATGTATTGATAATCCAATGAGAACTTTAAAACACATGCTAGGTGGAATTATGTATCTGTTTGTTGTTGATGTATTGGACCTTGTGTCCCTCCATTACTTTGTGACATAGAGGGACTATATTGACCTCTCTTATTCTGCTCCAAAATAGGTTTGAAATGTCCATTACTTCTCTTAGATGTGACTTCATCTATTAGTTCTTCTATAATAGAAGCCGGATAATCCCTATTCAGAAACATTTGTTTTAAATTCATACATTCTTTTTCAAAATTTATATCTGTGGTTATCATACGTGCAGCTCTAACTAACTGACTTTTGATAATAGACTTTTTTTGGTGCATAGGGTGTGCACTAGAAAAGTAGAGAAATTTATTAGAATAGGTGGGCTTTCTAAAGATGTTTGCTTCATATACCCCCTGTTGGACATTTTTAGTTAGATGAACGTCCAAAAATGGCATTGAGGTAGTGCTAAAGTTATATGTCAAATGCAGGAAGTCAGTAGAATTGTTGAGCATATCTACTATGTTAGTTGCTACCAAATCATCACCTTCAATAATCAGCAATATATCATCAATAAACCTCTCATAAAATTTGACTAAGTGTTTCAGAACTTGATTACCGAACACGTATGTGTTTTCCCAATGTGGCATCACTAAATTGGCAAAGCTACATCCACAGGGGGATCCCATTGCGACTCCTTTTTTTGAATATAAAATTGATTGTCAAACAATAAAAAATTGTATGACAAGATCACATCTAATATCTCTTGCACTAATGCAACTTCATCATCTGGGGCCCCATTCTGTTTCATTCTAGCTGTTGCCCATTCTATACCTTGCTGGTGTGGGATACTGGTATACAGGTCTTTTACATCTATAGTCAAAAAATTATGCTCTTTACGAAAGGTGAGATTATTAACTTTTTCTAAAAACACCCACGAATCTTTCACTATCCATGAATCCATTACAACATATTTTTTCATTATTTCATCTATGAATTTGGCACAAGCATATGTGGATGACCTCCTGCCATCCACAATTGGTCTAAGCAGGGGATCATTGATGTTCTTATGTATTTTGGGTACCCCAAAGATACAGGTTGCCCTTGGTGATTCAACTATAAGATAATTGAATGTATGTATATCTATTCTCACGTCTATAAAAAGCTCATTTAAAAAGCTTTTAATGAATTGATTAGATTTGTTATATTCATTAATAGATGCTTCTTCATATGTATCTGATGTCAAAATATCTTTGATTTTCTTTACATAATCTGGTGTATCCATCATTACAAGTCCCCCTCCTTTATCCGGGTTCATAACCCTTACATCTGCCATCAACAACACCTGAAGAGTATTCTTCTCATCCTTAGTTAAATTATGACTACCTTCAGACCTCTTCTCGCTTAATTTTCTCAGATCTAACTCACAAACATTTTCAAAGGTATTCAGTGTATTATGTAATGGTGGGTTGAAGCAGCTTGTGACTCTTAATTTATTACCAGTGAAATCTTGACCTCCTAGTAATTGTTTTAGATTCAACTTTCTTACATAAAATTTTAAGTCACAAATGGTTTGAGCCAAATTCATACGATTAGTTGGAACAAAGGTTAACCCTTTTGAAAGGATATCCACCAAAGACTCTTCTACTTGGAAAGATGAAAAATTGTAAACCTTAAAGTCTCCTTGCTTATTTTGTATTATACACGACGAGGTTACTAGTGGGTCAATAGGTGTTATCTCCTGTGGTTGTTGCTTTTCTTCCTGTTCCATGATTTCTTTTGGTTGCATTTCTGAAAACCCTGCTGACCATTAGTTGTTGTCGCCACTTGGTCAGCTCTTATTTGATTGTTTTTATTGATGGCATTACGCTATCTGATTCTTTCACTTCTCCTAATATCTTCACTTTCCACCCTTTCATTGTCTAAAGTGTCCACAGAGGCATTTTGTTGCATCGGAATACCATTTACCTGATTTGCTGCATTACCTTGGTCTTTGTTGACATTAGAATTGTTCACATACCGTTTTGACCATATTTGAGAAACTGGAGGTGGGGGGGGGGGTATGCTGAATCCATACTATATTGTTGTTGGTCTCTTTGGAGTTTTTTAATTTTGGTTTGCCTTATTTTGCCCAAATGTTGTTCTATACTTTGGAAACATTGCAGATATTCAAATTTATATCTGGGAAAATCAGTATGTTGTTTGATCTGGTCATCTAGAGATTGTATGTGTGGTTCCAGATCTTTAATAATCATACTGTAATGTTTAATAAATATTTGTAATAACTGCAAACCTTGTTGGTTAAAACATTTGATGAGATCATTATGAAATGCTGAACCTGGGATTAAACCCGTAGGGTATCGCCATGTTCTTAACCCTTTTGGCACAATTTCTAATCTCAAGCATTCCTGAAAATATTCAATTTCCAAGCACAATTTTTTATATTTTAACATATTAAAGTCTAATGTGTTCAACAGTTCTGAAATAGCTATCTGCTAAAATATCTTTAGATGCTGTATTAATAGCATCATTTGTTGTACATAATCCTATTGGTGACATCAGCCAGTCTTTTAAGTTTGGTGCTTGTGTACCAAATGGTTGCCCTAGTTGTCATTGCAATTGTTCATCAACTTGGATCATAATCTGATTAGTTGTATTGATTACATCATTAAGACTATTGGTATCATTAAGCGGCACATTTACAGTTGGTATTTGCAACAAATGCTGCCCTTGACTAGGCGTGCTAAGACTTTTATGCACAGTACCTGTATTAGTCGGTTGTTCCCCTGATGTTACATCATGCTGTCCAAGTTGCTGTAATTGCATTCCATCTCTAAATGCTTGTCCTTGGGCATCCGACGTTCCGGATGACAAAACGACCCTTCGGTCCTGTTGTTGTTTTTGTAACAAAGAATCTAGATAATGCAGCAGGTGCATAGGGAAGGAATGAGACATATTGTGCCACTTAAAGAGTAGCCAATGTCCCTTGCAAGAAAACTTCGAAACATAAGCAATTTTCAGTATTCAATGTTCTTATATATCACCCCCCCACACACGCACTTAGTTCCTATACTTTCAACTGAGTACCTTGGAATTGGATATTTTTCTTTTTCACAAGCCCTTTGAAATAAGTAATTTTCTTGTTTCTTCCTTTTCTGAAATGTTATTACTTGCAGGTTTGGTTTCTTTCTCTTGTGTTGAAATTCAAGAAATTTTTAACTTGAGGTTCTATCTCATCTCCATTTCTGTGGGATATGTGGAGGAAAAGACAGAGTAAGTTTGCTGAAACTTGTTGAAAATTGAAAAATGATGTAGCTGTGAATCCACAAGGGTAAAATTAAAAAGGAACAAACTGTATTAAGCTATAGCCCCAATTGTATTCAGCTGAAATCACTGTAACATTGAGAGAAAAAAAAAAACAAGAGGTCTGGAAGAAACTTAGAGGCAGCAAAAGTACACAGTCTCAGCTTGGCAGCCATTTTGGAACCTCACTTATTTATTTTCAGTTGTTAACTTGGATATTCTGATTGGGCATATTCTTGTTTTCAGCAGAGACCTGAAAGAAGAAAAACTCCAGCAATGGTAAGTCATTCTAAATAACTCACTTGCAGATATCTTTTAGCTTTAAAAGAGAATGATGAAGCTGCCATTAGCTACCTGTTAATTTTTAATTGGGTAATAAAGCCTAATTTATAATGGGGGGATTTAGTTGCACCTAGCACTATCTGACATTCATTCTGATCACACAGAACTAAGGCTTTGACAACTCTTTCGAAATCTTGAATATCCATCAGTCAAGGCTAGTCCCATCTAAAGGGAGCACAGTATTCCACCTTATACAACCTGACATCTATCTATCTATCAGTTCTCAGTATTACTAACACCTTGAATAGCAGTGACCATGATTTTCTGACTGGCACTTTGATGCACAACCCTAACAGAGTTCTTCCAATGAGTAGGTAAAGAAGCTTTAGAGAGACCAGGTTTTAGCTACATTGTTGGTAACATTAACTGCTTGTGCAGGAGTTATGTGAACTTTATAATACTGTAGACCATGTATGCAAGAGATGGCTTCTTCTGGGCAGTCAAGTGCTAGGATACTTGTTGGATCCATGCCAAAAGGAAGGTTGGTCTATTTCTTACTTTAAGGCTAGATTTCAAGGAGAATGTCTTTAATGAACTGACCACTGTAGTCAGATAATCAAAAAGAGCGAGTCCTACCAGGAACTAGAGATCGGAGGATCCCTTAAAAGAATAACCCCATGCTCTCCTGTAGTTAGTAAGAAAAAGAAAAACTAATGTATGGGGAGGTTCAAGTGTAATAGCAGTACTATACTGTAGAGCTACAAATTAAAACATCTGTTCAGCCTTACAAATATCTGGTATTTGTACCCCATCAACCCCTGCCTCACATCGCAAATGGACAAATTCTAACCCCACCGGCTCATTTTGTGAACTTTTTCATCTCCTCTTTGGACATGGACTAAATCCCCATGGAGCTGTAGAAAGGATAACATCTCTGCTATAAAAAGGCAGACCATAGTTCTACAATCAGTCTTTGAAACAGTCCTTCATAACAGATATCACCCTCTCCTATTTCCTGCAAAATTATTTCATGAAAAGCAGCTTTGGCTGATGTTTTAGTTTTCATGCCAGGGAGTATTAATGCCTTTGCCTTTTAGTTGCAGAAGAGTCGAGTGGTCATCAAGGTTCACCAAACCATGGACCCTAACGTTCAGCTATACATTACTAAAAACGTAGTTGACATATAATGCTGTACTGTGACTCAGCCCTTCGACATCTCATTGAGTTATTAACCAGTGGCTCAGGCCTAGCGAATAATTCACTCCATCTACTTAGAAGGAACCAGGCCTACAAATCTAGCAGCAGCATGCATTTACACAGAGAATATCCTGTCTCACCTATCTGGTAGACTTCTATGGCATGCTATCTTTAATTTTAGATAAAACCCAAATATTGTGTATCATTTCCTGGTCCTCAAAAAGGCATACAATTATGAAGTGGCTTGCATCAGCCCTTAGTGTTATAAGGGTAAAATACTGAATAATAGATACTTTTCTTAATAGCCTGCTATTACAAAGCCTGTATGGTACCTTTTGAAATTCATGTCTGATTCAGTATTCAACCCTTTTCACCTACAATTTCAGAAGTATCTTCAGGAGTTTCTAGCACAATCATCCTATTTTCAGAAATTCCCAAATTTGATGGCAATGAATTGTCCTGGATTATAGCCAAGCTTGAACTTTGGTTTTGCTCAGGCCTTCGTATGGATGAAGTGCACCTGATTCACTTTTTTGTCCTTCACTAGAGGTATATTCAATCAGGTGCAAAATGGTAAGCTAGTAATTATGACCTTCACTGATCTTGCCAAAGCCTTTGATTATATCT
Organism: Protopterus annectens; assembly: GCF_019279795.1. Taxonomy (NCBI): domain Eukaryota; kingdom Metazoa; phylum Chordata; order Ceratodontiformes; family Protopteridae; genus Protopterus; species Protopterus annectens. Next base: position 539,950,375 of record NC_056739.1, read on the forward strand.
TTTATAACTACTCAAACTTCACCTCATTTCTGACTAGGAGGTGCCGTTATGAAGTGGCCCCCAACAATACTGTCAAAACTATTTTGAATGTAATATAACAAACTTTCTTGATCTACCAGTCTCAACAACTTTCAAACACATTAAGCCTGATAATCTTCTGTCATTTTCCAAATGTTGTAATGTATGTCTATGACTTTGGCATCTGGTCCCCCAGAAAAGCATTTAATAATGCAAAGTAACCTCACCACAATCCTGACTGCTCTTTACAATTGGCTTTAGTAAGTCGAGATTGCTCCTACAAGACATCCCTAAACGTTGCTACAGCACGTGGGTTGAAAACATGGTATAATTCAAACTACACAACAGTTAAACAATGTAAAAATTCTAAGAACTAGTGGAAATGTCATTTTCTTCAGCATTAACTCTCCACATGCACCAGAGAGATTACTTGTAATGTTTCTTTCGGCTTTTCCCGGTAACTTTGCCACATCGGAACTCTGGTCTGCTAATGATTGGCAGTAAATTTTTATGAAACGCTGAGGTGCCAGCTTGATGCCCAACCTTCAACGAAGGCATGCCCATTTACGCACGCATGTCTTTTGAACGCTACCCAACCGTGGGGAGGACATGCAGACTCCACACAGAAGGCACTTCCAAGCCCAGCTAAGAATCGAACATGAGAACCTTTTGCTGTGAGGTAACAATGCTACTGCCATACAACCACGGCATTTGAGAGATTACTTGTAATGTGAAATCTAATTCCTGTCCTAGTTACTCCCTCATGTGTCATTGCAACATGTAAAAAACACAGTAATCCAAACAAGGCTACTTAAAACCAATTGCTTTGTGTGTTCAGGCTGCAAAACCGATCACTACTGCCTCTGCCTCTCAAAGCAAGCAAATCCATCTGTAACTTCACATTATATCTGTAACATCAAACTCCTAAACTATCCACAAGTGTGCTTCCCTCTTTTGTGATATATTGGTGCCTCATCCAAGACTGACTTTTTGCCTTATACCTGTTGCATGTTGGGAAGGTCTCCAGTTTCCCTTTGACTCTGTCCAAGACCACAAGGGTTCTGCAAAATGAATGAACCATTAATGTGCATACCTCAATCTGAGGCACTGTCAATCCCTTAGAAAATCCTATACAATGGTTAGATTAATTTCATGTACAATTGTAGTAGTCTCACCGAATCATCAGCAGGATTGCTTGTGACAAGAGTTGATCATCTCACCTGACAGTTAATGGGATAATTAAATGTAACATTCCTTATTTAAAATACAAAACATGAGTTGAGACATGAGTTGTAGTGTAGTCAGCTTGACTGGGTTAACTTTCAGATTGCACAGTAAGCTTACATAAAGTGGGTCTCATGATACACAAATAGAAGACTCACCCAGGACTCAAGGTGACAGTTACACATTTTACATTCCATTTTTAAGAGGCAAAATATTTCCCTTTTTGAGAGTATTATTAAATATTTATGTATGAACATTAATCTTCTAAACACTTAAGTAATGCAAACTTAAGATATGTCATTGAGAGTATCATTATTTGAATGGTAATTCATAAGTTTCAAAATGTCACTGCAGATCATTACTGGTACAGTAAAAATAAAGCTATTTATCTGGCTAA